>NC_134653.1:20593641-20712815 GCF_030463565.1 Pelecanus crispus | reverse complement strand
AGTCTCGCTTGCTCTCGCTCTCTCAAGGTTGGCACAGCCCCACTGGCACTATTACAAACTTTGAGGGATTCCTCCCACAGAGTAGGACTGAGGGCCTCAAGCTGTTACTCTTCCTCACCTTCCCTTGGCTGAGCTTTCACAGCTGCACAACGAGTGGGGCTCTGCCGTGGCCCTACTTCCTCTGTGGTCCAAACGCTCTCTCTATTTCTGTCAGGATCGGAACGGCCCCACTGAAATACTACAAACGTTGAGGGATTTCTCCCACACCATAGGTCTAAGGGCCTAATGCTGTTGGTGGTCCTCACCTTCCCTTGGCTGAGCTTGCACAGGTACAAAAATCGGGGCTCTGCCATGGCCATACTTCCTATATGGTCCCGATACTTTCTCTCTCGATCTCTTTCAGAATTGCCTCAGCGTCACGGAAATCTTCACGAACGTTGAGGGATTTCTCCCGCACCATGGGTCTCAGGGCCTAAAGCTGTCGGTGGTCCTCACCTTCCCATAGCTGAGCTTTCACAGCCACACCTACACCGGCGCTCTCCTATTGCCTTACCTCCTATAGGGTCCCCAGAATCTCTCGCTCTTTCGCTCTCTCAGGGTCGGCAGAGCCCCACTCAAATATTAAAAACCTTGCAGCATTTCTCCCGCACCATAGGCCTGCGGAGTAATCGCTGGAGGTGACTTAGACATTAGACTTCGATGTACGATTTCAACAAAAGGCACAGCATTGAAGAAGCTTTCCAGGTGGAATGCAGCCGGCATCTGTTCCACAGGAAGTTCCCTAAGCCTGCAACCTTGGGTGTCGGCAACCCCAGGGGAGCCTGGTGTGCTGACTCTAAGAGGAGTTGCCCAGGGAGCGGAGTGGTGCGGAGACATCGCGGCCAAGCTCTGCCATCAGGGAACTCGGAGGAGTGCCGCGGCACCGATAAGCCGCGTAATTGCTACGCCGAGCCAACGAGCTGTCATGATTTTGACAAGATGCTGTCCTTTTGGTGAACTTTGCTCATGTTAATATCATTATAATACCAAAACCCACCTCCATCCCAAAAACTACCCGCCTCTAAGGTGAGACCACTCCTCACTGAGCCTGCGCTTTGACTTTTTCCAAGCCTTTAAAACGAAGCGAGAAAGTTTTACACCAATCATAACAAAGTATGCATGACTAGAGTCCCTCAAGCTCCGCCGGAAATTGGAAAAAATAGTATAAATTAGCCTAAGAGAGAGGGGATGTTAGGGAAGATACCATCGCGTGCTACTCTGACCTCTGGGATCAGTCGACGGGCTGAGCCTCTCTTACCCCCATCGGGACGCCTTTGGGTAAGAATCTAATACTTGGTTATACCAAGTGCCTCCCCGGGAAATGTAGAAACCTCCATAGAGGCGCCTTTATGTCTTTTGATGCATCTGTGTGACCCAAAGCTTTGGTATTTGCATGTGCCTTGCAGTCAGTGTATTTACCACCGGTAATCCAAAGAACCTGTGTGCCTGTTGCTTTAATAAATTGCTTTGATTTATTGGTCTAGCCGTGATAGTGGTCATTGAACGCGACCGGACGCTTCACGTGTGGCCGTGGTAGTTCATGCAGCACGACTAGACGAAAGGTGCCTACGTTATCCGTGCATCCGTAATCGTGGTAGTCCAGTGTACTGAACGCGACCGGACTTACAACGATGAAGCGGGTACCTTCCAAAGCCCTCTTGACGCAACAAGGTCTAAGGGCGCAATGATGTTGCTGGTACTCACCTTCCCTTGGCTCAGCTTTGACAAGACCCACAAACAGAGAGAGAGAGAGAGAGAGAGACAGAGAGAGAGAGAGACGGTGTGGGGGCGATATAGGAGGCAAGGCAAATTGGGCAGAGCACCAGGTCCTTAGATCTGCGGTGGGGGAGAAATCCTTAAACGTTTGTGAGACCGGAGTGGGGCTGTAACGGTCCTCAGAGCAAAAGAGCGAGCTTCTTCGGGGACCCTATAGGAGGGAAGTCAACAGGAGAATGCCGGTGCTTGTGGGGCTGTGAAATCCCAGCCACCGGAAAGGTGAGGACGAGCAAGAGCATTAGGTCGCCAAGGCTATTGTGTGGGAGAAATCCCTCAAGGTTTGCAATATTTCTGTGGGGCTGTGGCCAACCATGAGACAGAGCGAGAGAGAAGAGAGAGCGCGTGGGACCTTGTATGAGGTAAGGGAATAGGAAAGCGCCGGTGTTTGTGGGGCTGCGAAAGCTCAGCCAAGGGAAGCTGAGGACAAGCAGCAGCATTAGGCCCTCACACCTCTGGTGTGGGAGAAATCCCTCAACCTTTGTAACGTTTGAGTGGTGCTGCGACGGTGCTCGGAGCGAAAGAGAGAGAGAGATTTTGGGGGACCCTATAGGACGTTAAGGTAATAGCAGAGCACCAGTGTTTGTTGGGGCTGAGAAAGCTCAACCGGCGGAGCGTGAGGAGCAGCCACAGCTTTAAGCCCTAAAGCTGTGGTGTAGGAGAAGAGGCTGGGTATTTGCGATTTCGGAGCAGGGCTCTGCCGAGCGTGAGATCGAGAGACACCGGTGTTAGGACGCTTAGGAACAGAGGCAAGTGCAGAGCTGCGTGCGGCGTTTTCAAGGCTGTGAATGCGCAGCTTAGGGAATGTGATTACCAGCGAGGAGATTACGAACTACCACCTAGCATGTGGGAGAAATCGCTGGGCGTTTGCAATTTTCTACCAGGACTCTGCCGACTGTAAGACACATTGTTCCACTGGGTAGGCACAGAGCAAGAGTAAGAGCGGCAGCGGTAGTGGGGCGGTGAAAGCGCAGGCGAGGAGCGGAGCGGACTGGCAGGAACAGTAAGCGCTTACAGCTACGGCGTGGGAGAAATCGCTGGGCGTTTGCAATTGTCTACTAGGACTCTGCCAAGAGCGAGAGCGAGCTATCACTGCGGTGAAGAGAGGCGAGGCAATAGCAGAAAGCCGGTGTTGCAGGGGCACTGAATGTTCAGCTAAACGAAGGCGAGGACCCGCGACAGCATTAAGCCCTTAGAGCTACGCGGTAGGAGAAAAGGCCGGACAGCTGCGCTTTGGGAGCAGGGCTCTGCCGAGTGTGAGATCGGGAGGCGCTCTATTAGGACACCAAGGAGGAGCAGGGGCAAGGCAGAGAGCTGCGGAGTTTTCGAGGCAGAGAATGCACACCGAAGGGAGCGTGTTTATCAGCGATAATATTAGAAACGGACACCTACGGTTTAGGAAAAAATCGCTGGACTTGTGGTGTCGGAGTAGGGCTCTGCCGAGCGTGACAGCTATTGTTGCACTGGGTAGGCGCAGGGCGGGCGCAGAGCGGCAGTGTTAGCGCGGCTGTGAAAGCGCAGGCAAGGAGCGGTGAAGACTGGCAAGAGCGTTAAGCGCTTACAGCTACGGTGTGGGAGAAATGCCGGGACGTTTGCAATTTTCTGCCAGGGCACCGCCGAGAGTGAGACAGAGAGGCACGTTGGAAGGTCTCTTAGGAGCAGGGGCAGCACAGAGCAGCGGCCTTTCCGAGGCGCAGCGAAGGGAATGTGATTACCAGCGACAAGATAAAGAACTAAAACCTACGGTGTGGGAGAAATCGCTGGACGCTAGCAGTATCGGAGAAGGGCTCTGCCGAGAGTGAGACATCGTTGCACTGGGTAGGCGCGGGGCGAGAGCAGAGCGGCAGTGTTAGCGTGGCGGTGAAACACTGACTTGCTCCTTACTTGCTAGTGAGGAGCGGTGAGGACTGGCAGGAGCATTAAGCGCCAAGGGCATTCCCAGCCTCCAAAACACCGCAGCTCTCTGCTTGCTGTGCCTCTCTGTCTCACTCTTGGCAGTGCCCTGGTAGATAATTGCAAACGTCCCGGCATTTCTCCCACACCGTAGCTGTAAGCGCTTAACGCTCTTGCCAGTCCTCACCGCTCCTTGCCTGCGCTTTCACAGCCGCGCTAACGCTGCCGCTCTGCGCCTGCCCTGCGCCTACCCTGGTGCAACAACGTCTCTCACCACTCGGCAGAGCCCTGCTCCGAAAACGCAGACGACCAGCGATTTCTCCCACATCCTCACTGTTACTGCTCTTTATCTTGTTGCTGATAGACACCTTCCCTCCGCTGCGCTTTCACAGACTCTAAAACGCCGCAGCCCCTGCTCCGAAGAGTCCTAATACCGTCTCTCTGTCTCACTATTGGAAGAGCCCTGGTGGAAAATGGCAACCGTCCACTGATCTCTCCCCCCACACCACAGCTGTTAGCGCTTAGCTCCGATACTGCTCTTGCCAGTTCTCACCGCTACTTGCCTGCGCTTTCGCAGCCCTACTAACACTGGCGCTCGAAGGTTGCCCTGTGCCTACCGAGAGGAGCAGTGTGTCTTACACTCGGCAGAGTCCCGTTAGAAAATTGCCAACGTCCAGCAATTTCTTCCCACACGTTAGGTGTTCTCAATGCTGTCGCTGGCCCTTACGCTCCCTGCTCCGCGCATTCACAGCCTCGACATCAACGCGGCCCTCTGCTTGCCCCTGCTCCAAAGCGTCCTAACAGCGTGTCTCCCGATCTCACACTCGGCAGAGCCCTGCTCCCAAATCGGAAAAGCCCAGCCACTTCTCCCACACCGTAGCTGAAGTAAGGGCTTAATGCTGTTGCCGGTCCTCACTTTCCTTTAGCTGAGCGTTCAGTGCCCCTGCAACACAGGCTCTCTGCTATTGCCTTGTTTCTCTCCACTACAGTGACAGCTCGCTCTCGCTCTTGGCAGGGCCCCGGTAGAAAGTTGCGATCGCCCCGCGATTACTCCCGCACCGTAGCTGTAAGCGCTTAATGCTCTTGCCAGTCCTCACCGCTCTTTGCCTGCGCTTTCACAGCCCCACTACCACTGCCGCTCTGCGCCTGCCCCGCGTCTATCCAGTGCAACACCGTCTCGGCAGAGCTCTGATTCCCGTACCGCAAACGCCCAGCAACTTCTCCCACACCGTAGGCGTTAGGTTCTTAACGTTGTCCCTGGTGATCATCACATTCCCTGCGCTGTGCTTTGACAGCCTCGAAAACACCGCAGCTCTGCGCTTCCCTCTGCTCATAACCGTCCTAATACCGTGTCTCACTCTTGGAAGAGCCCTGCTCGGAAATTGCAAACGTCTTGCGCTTTCTCCCACACCGTAGTTGTCAGTTCTTAATGTGGTCGCTGGTAATCACGGTCCCTTCACTGCGCATTCGTAGCCTGGAAAACTCCCCAGCTCTGTGCTTGCCCCCCCCCCGTCCCTTGGTGTCCTAATACCGTGTCTCCCGAGCTCACACTCAGCAGAGCTCCGCTCCGCAATCGCAAATATACTGCGGTTTCTACCACACCACAGATGGAAGGGCGTAATGCTCTTGCCACTCCTCACCGCTCCTTGCCTGCGCTTTCACAGCGCCACTAACACATCCGCGCTGTGTTCGCCCAGTGCGTAAAGAGTAGAAAAATGTATCTCAACTCGGCAGAGTCCGGGTGCCAATACTTCCTATTTCTCTCAGGGTTGCCTCAGAACACTGACAAACGCTGACCGATTTCTCCCACGATATAGCAGCTGTAAGAGCTTCACACTGCTGGTGGGCCTCACCGTCCCTTGGCTGAGCTTGCACAGCCCCACAAACACTGGCGTACTGCCATTGCCTTATTTACTACAGGGACCCCAAAGTCTCGCTTGCTCTCGCTCTCTCAAGGTTGGCACAGCCCCACTGGCACTATTACAAACTTTGAGGGATTCCTCCCACAGAGTAGGACTGAGGGCCTCAAGCTGTTACTCTTCCTCACCTTCCCTTGGCTGAGCTTTCACAGCTGCACAACGAGTGGGGCTCTGCCGTGGCCCTACTTCCTCTGTGGTCCAAACGCTCTCTCTATTTCTGTCAGGATCGGAACGGCCCCACTGAAATACTACAAACGTTGAGGGATTTCTCCCACACCATAGGTCTAAGGGCCTAATGCTGTTGGTGGTCCTCACCTTCCCTTGGCTGAGCTTGCACAGGTACAAAAATCGGGGCTCTGCCATGGCCATACTTCCTATATGGTCCCGATACTTTCTCTCTCGATCTCTTTCAGAATTGCCTCAGCGTCACGGAAATCTTCACGAACGTTGAGGGATTTCTCCCGCACCATGGGTCTCAGGGCCTAAAGCTGTCGGTGGTCCTCACCTTCCCATAGCTGAGCTTTCACAGCCACACCTACACCGGCGCTCTCCTATTGCCTTACCTCCTATAGGGTCCCCAGAATCTCTCGCTCTTTCGCTCTCTCAGGGTCGGCAGAGCCCCACTCAAATATTAAAAACCTTGCAGCATTTCTCCCGCACCATAGGCCTGCGGAGTAATCGCTGGAGGTGACTTAGACATTAGACTTCGATGTACGATTTCAACAAAAGGCACAGCATTGAAGAAGCTTTCCAGGTGGAATGCAGCCGGCATCTGTTCCACAGGAAGTTCCCTAAGCCTGCAACCTTGGGTGTCGGCAACCCCAGGGGAGCCTGGTGTGCTGACTCTAAGAGGAGTTGCCCAGGGAGCGGAGTGGTGCGGAGACATCGCGGCCAAGCTCTGCCATCAGGGAACTCGGAGGAGTGCCGCGGCACCGATAAGCCGCGTAATTGCTACGCCGAGCCAACGAGCTGTCATGATTTTGACAAGATGCTGTCCTTTTGGTGAACTTTGCTCATGTTAATATCATTATAATACCAAAACCCACCTCCATCCCAAAAACTACCCGCCTCTAAGGTGAGACCACTCCTCACTGAGCCTGCGCTTTGACTTTTTCCAAGCCTTTAAAACGAAGCGAGAAAGTTTTACACCAATCATAACAAAGTATGCATGACTAGAGTCCCTCAAGCTCCGCCGGAAATTGGAAAAAATAGTATAAATTAGCCTAAGAGAGAGGGGATGTTAGGGAAGATACCATCGCGTGCGCTACTCTGACCTCTGGGATCAGTCGACGGGCTGAGCCTCTCTTACCCCCATCGGGACGCCTTTGGGTAAGAATCTAATACTTGGTTATACCAAGTGCCTCCCCGGGAAATGTAGAAACCTCCATAGAGGCGCCTTTATGTCTTTTGATGCATCTGTGTGACCCAAAGCTTTGGTATTTGCATGTGCCTTGCAGTCAGTGTATTTACCACCGGTAATCCAAAGAACCTGTGTGCCTGTTGCTTTAATAAATTGCTTTGATTTATTGGTCTAGCCGTGATAGTGGTCATTGAACGCGACCGGACGCTTCACGTGTGGCCGTGGTAGTTCATGCAGCACGACTAGACGAAAGGTGCCTACGTTATCCGTGCATCCGTAATCGTGGTAGTCCAGTGTACTGAACGCGACCGGACTTACAACGATGAAGCGGGTACCTTCCAAAGCCCTCTTGACGCAACAAGGTCTAAGGGCGCAATGATGTTGCTGGTACTCACCTTCCCTTGGCTCAGCTTTGACAAGACCCACAAACAGAGAGAGAGAGAGAGAGAGAGACAGAGAGAGAGAGAGACGGTGTGGGGGCGATATAGGAGGCAAGGCAAATTGGGCAGAGCACCAGGTCCTTAGATCTGCGGTGGGGGAGAAATCCTTAAACGTTTGTGAGACCGGAGTGGGGCTGTAACGGTCCTCAGAGCAAAAGAGCGAGCTTCTTCGGGGACCCTATAGGAGGGAAGTCAACAGGAGAATGCCGGTGCTTGTGGGGCTGTGAAATCCCAGCCACCGGAAAGGTGAGGACGAGCAAGAGCATTAGGTCGCCAAGGCTATTGTGTGGGAGAAATCCCTCAAGGTTTGCAATATTTCTGTGGGGCTGTGGCCAACCATGAGACAGAGCGAGAGAGAAGAGAGAGCGCGTGGGACCTTGTATGAGGTAAGGGAATAGGAAAGCGCCGGTGTTTGTGGGGCTGCGAAAGCTCAGCCAAGGGAAGCTGAGGACAAGCAGCAGCATTAGGCCCTCACACCTCTGGTGTGGGAGAAATCCCTCAACCTTTGTAACGTTTGAGTGGTGCTGCGACGGTGCTCGGAGCGAAAGAGAGAGAGAGATTTTGGGGGACCCTATAGGACGTTAAGGTAATAGCAGAGCACCAGTGTTTGTTGGGGCTGAGAAAGCTCAACCGGCGGAGCGTGAGGAGCAGCCACAGCTTTAAGCCCTAAAGCTGTGGTGTAGGAGAAGAGGCTGGGTATTTGCGATTTCGGAGCAGGGCTCTGCCGAGCGTGAGATCGAGAGACACCGGTGTTAGGACGCTTAGGAACAGAGGCAAGTGCAGAGCTGCGTGCGGCGTTTTCAAGGCTGTGAATGCGCAGCTTAGGGAATGTGATTACCAGCGAGGAGATTACGAACTACCACCTAGCATGTGGGAGAAATCGCTGGGCGTTTGCAATTTTCTACCAGGACTCTGCCGACTGTAAGACACATTGTTCCACTGGGTAGGCACAGAGCAAGAGTAAGAGCGGCAGCGGTAGTGGGGCGGTGAAAGCGCAGGCGAGGAGCGGAGCGGACTGGCAGGAACAGTAAGCGCTTACAGCTACGGCGTGGGAGAAATCGCTGGGCGTTTGCAATTGTCTACTAGGACTCTGCCAAGAGCGAGAGCGAGCTATCACTGCGGTGAAGAGAGGCGAGGCAATAGCAGAAAGCCGGTGTTGCAGGGGCACTGAATGTTCAGCTAAACGAAGGCGAGGACCCGCGACAGCATTAAGCCCTTAGAGCTACGCGGTAGGAGAAAAGGCCGGACAGCTGCGCTTTGGGAGCAGGGCTCTGCCGAGTGTGAGATCGGGAGGCGCTCTATTAGGACACCAAGGAGGAGCAGGGGCAAGGCAGAGAGCTGCGGAGTTTTCGAGGCAGAGAATGCACACCGAAGGGAGCGTGTTTATCAGCGATAATATTAGAGACGGACACCTACGGTTTAGGAAAAAATCGCTGGACTTGTGGTGTCGGAGTAGGGCTCTGCCGAGCGTGACAGCTATTGTTGCACTGGGTAGGCGCAGGGCGGGCGCAGAGCGGCAGTGTTAGCGCGGCTGTGAAAGCGCAGGCAAGGAGCGGTGAAGACTGGCAAGAGCGTTAAGCGCTTACAGCTACGGTGTGGGAGAAATGCCGGGACGTTTGCAATTTTCTGCCAGGGCACCGCCGAGAGTGAGACAGAGAGGCACGTTGGAAGGTCTCTTAGGAGCAGGGGCAGCACAGAGCAGCGGCCTTTCCGAGGCGCAGCGAAGGGAATGTGATTACCAGCGACAAGATAAAGAACTAAAACCTACGGTGTGGGAGAAATCGCTGGACGCTAGCAGTATCGGAGAAGGGCTCTGCCGAGAGTGAGACATCGTTGCACTGGGTAGGCGCGGGGCGAGAGCAGAGCGGCAGTGTTAGCGTGGCGGTGAAACACTGACTTGCTCCTTACTTGCTAGTGAGGAGCGGTGAGGACTGGCAGGAGCATTAAGCGCCAAGGGCATTCCCAGCCTCCAAAACACCGCAGCTCTCTGCTTGCTGTGCCTCTCTGTCTCACTCTTGGCAGTGCCCTGGTAGATAATTGCAAACGTCCCGGCATTTCTCCCACACCGTAGCTGTAAGCGCTTAACGCTCTTGCCAGTCCTCACCGCTCCTTGCCTGCGCTTTCACAGCCGCGCTAACGCTGCCGCTCTGCGCCTGCCCTGCGCCTACCCTGGTGCAACAACGTCTCTCACCACTCGGCAGAGCCCTGCTCCGAAAACGCAGACGACCAGCGATTTCTCCCACATCCTCACTGTTACTGCTCTTTATCTTGTTGCTGATAGACACCTTCCCTCCGCTGCGCTTTCACAGACTCTAAAACGCCGCAGCCCCTGCTCCGAAGAGTCCTAATACCGTCTCTCTGTCTCACTATTGGAAGAGCCCTGGTGGAAAATGGCAACCGTCCACTGATCTCTCCCCCCACACCACAGCTGTTAGCGCTTAGCTCCGATACTGCTCTTGCCAGTTCTCACCGCTACTTGCCTGCGCTTTCGCAGCCCTACTAACACTGGCGCTCGAAGGTTGCCCTGTGCCTACCGAGAGGAGCAGTGTGTCTTACACTCGGCAGAGTCCCGTTAGAAAATTGCCAACGTCCAGCAATTTCTTCCCACACGTTAGGTGTTCTCAATGCTGTCGCTGGCCCTTACGCTCCCTGCTCCGCGCATTCACAGCCTCGACATCAACGCGGCCCTCTGCTTGCCCCTGCTCCAAAGCGTCCTAACAGCGTGTCTCCCGATCTCACACTCGGCAGAGCCCTGCTCCCAAATCGGAAAAGCCCAGCCACTTCTCCCACACCGTAGCTGAAGTAAGGGCTTAATGCTGTTGCCGGTCCTCACTTTCCTTTAGCTGAGCGTTCAGTGCCCCTGCAACACAGGCTCTCTGCTATTGCCTTGTTTCTCTCCACTACAGTGACAGCTCGCTCTCGCTCTTGGCAGGGCCCCGGTAGAAAGTTGCGATCGCCCCGCGATTACTCCCGCACCGTAGCTGTAAGCGCTTAATGCTCTTGCCAGTCCTCACCGCTCTTTGCCTGCGCTTTCACAGCCCCACTACCACTGCCGCTCTGCGCCTGCCCCGCGTCTATCCAGTGCAACACCGTCTCGGCAGAGCTCTGATTCCCGTACCGCAAACGCCCAGCAACTTCTCCCACACCGTAGGCGTTAGGTTCTTAACGTTGTCCCTGGTGATCATCACATTCCCTGCGCTGTGCTTTGACAGCCTCGAAAACACCGCAGCTCTGCGCTTCCCTCTGCTCATAACCGTCCTAATACCGTGTCTCACTCTTGGAAGAGCCCTGCTCGGAAATTGCAAACGTCTTGCGCTTTCTCCCACACCGTAGTTGTCAGTTCTTAATGTGGTCGCTGGTAATCACGGTCCCTTCACTGCGCATTCGTAGCCTGGAAAACTCCCCAGCTCTGTGCTTGCCCCCCCCCCGTCCCTTGGTGTCCTAATACCGTGTCTCCCGAGCTCACACTCAGCAGAGCTCCGCTCCGCAATCGCAAATATACTGCGGTTTCTACCACACCACAGATGGAAGGGCGTAATGCTCTTGCCACTCCTCACCGCTCCTTGCCTGCGCTTTCACAGCGCCACTAACACATCCGCGCTGTGTTCGCCCAGTGCGTAAAGAGTAGAAAAATGTATCTCAACTCGGCAGAGTCCGGGTGCCAATACTTCCTATTTCTCTCAGGGTTGCCTCAGAACACTGACAAACGCTGACCGATTTCTCCCACGATATAGCAGCTGTAAGAGCTTCACACTGCTGGTGGGCCTCACCGTCCCTTGGCTGAGCTTGCACAGCCCCACAAACACTGGCGTACTGCCATTGCCTTATTTACTACAGGGACCCCAAAGTCTCGCTTGCTCTCGCTCTCTCAAGGTTGGCACAGCCCCACTGGCACTATTACAAACTTTGAGGGATTCCTCCCACAGAGTAGGACTGAGGGCCTCAAGCTGTTACTCTTCCTCACCTTCCCTTGGCTGAGCTTTCACAGCTGCACAACGAGTGGGGCTCTGCCGTGGCCCTACTTCCTCTGTGGTCCAAACGCTCTCTCTATTTCTGTCAGGATCGGAACGGCCCCACTGAAATACTACAAACGTTGAGGGATTTCTCCCACACCATAGGTCTAAGGGCCTAATGCTGTTGGTGGTCCTCACCTTCCCTTGGCTGAGCTTGCACAGGTACAAAAATCGGGGCTCTGCCATGGCCATACTTCCTATATGGTCCCGATACTTTCTCTCTCAATCTCTTTCAGAATTGCCTCAGCGTCACGGAAATCTTCACGAACGTTGAGGGATTTCTCCCGCACCATGGGTCTCAGGGCCTAAAGCTGTCGGTGGTCCTCACCTTCCCATAGCTGAGCTTTCACAGCCACACCTACACCGGCGCTCTCCTATTGCCTTACCTCCTATAGGGTCCCCAGAATCTCTCGCTCTTTCGCTCTCTCAGGGTCGGCAGAGCCCCACTCAAATATTAAAAACCTTGCAGCATTTCTCCCGCACCATAGGCCTGCGGAGTAATCGCTGGAGGTGACTTAGACATTAGACTTCGATGTACGATTTCAACAAAAGGCACAGCATTGAAGAAGCTTTCCAGGTGGAATGCAGCCGGCATCTGTTCCACAGGAAGTTCCCTAAGCCTGCAACCTTGGGTGTCGGCAACCCCAGGGGAGCCTGGTGTGCTGACTCTAAGAGGAGTTGCCCAGGGAGCGGAGTGGTGCGGAGACATCGCGGCCAAGCTCTGCCATCAGGGAACTCGGAGGAGTGCCGCGGCACCGATAAGCCGCGTAATTGCTACGCCGAGCCAACGAGCTGTCATGATTTTGACAAGATGCTGTCCTTTTGGTGAACTTTGCTCATGTTAATATCATTATAATACCAAAACCCACCTCCATCCCAAAAACTACCCGCCTCTAAGGTGAGACCACTCCTCACTGAGCCTGCGCTTTGACTTTTTCCAAGCCTTTAAAACGAAGCGAGAAAGTTTTACACCAATCATAACAAAGTATGCATGACTAGAGTCCCTCAAGCTCCGCCGGAAATTGGAAAAAATAGTATAAATTAGCCTAAGAGAGAGGGGATGTTAGGGAAGATACCATCGCGTGCTACTCTGACCTCTGGGATCAGTCGACGGGCTGAGCCTCTCTTACCCCCATCGGGACGCCTTTGGGTAAGAATCTAATACTTGGTTATACCAAGTGCCTCCCCGGGAAATGTAGAAACCTCCATAGAGGCGCCTTTATGTCTTTTGATGCATCTGTGTGACCCAAAGCTTTGGTATTTGCATGTGCCTTGCAGTCAGTGTATTTACCACCGGTAATCCAAAGAACCTGTGTGCCTGTTGCTTTAATAAATTGCTTTGATTTATTGGTCTAGCCGTGATAGTGGTCATTGAACGCGACCGGACGCTTCACGTGTGGCCGTGGTAGTTCATGCAGCACGACTAGACGAAAGGTGCCTACGTTATCCGTGCATCCGTAATCGTGGTAGTCCAGTGTACTGAACGCGACCGGACTTACAACGATGAAGCGGGTACCTTCCAAAGCCCTCTTGACGCAACAAGGTCTAAGGGCGCAATGATGTTGCTGGTACTCACCTTCCCTTGGCTCAGCTTTGACAAGACCCACAAACAGAGAGAGAGAGAGAGAGAGAGACAGAGAGAGAGAGAGACGGTGTGGGGGCGATATAGGAGGCAAGGCAAATTGGGCAGAGCACCAGGTCCTTAGATCTGCGGTGGGGGAGAAATCCTTAAACGTTTGTGAGACCGGAGTGGGGCTGTAACGGTCCTCAGAGCAAAAGAGCGAGCTTCTTCGGGGACCCTATAGGAGGGAAGTCAACAGGAGAATGCCGGTGCTTGTGGGGCTGTGAAATCCCAGCCACCGGAAAGGTGAGGACGAGCAAGAGCATTAGGTCGCCAAGGCTATTGTGTGGGAGAAATCCCTCAAGGTTTGCAATATTTCTGTGGGGCTGTGGCCAACCATGAGACAGAGCGAGAGAGAAGAGAGAGCGCGTGGGACCTTGTATGAGGTAAGGGAATAGGAAAGCGCCGGTGTTTGTGGGGCTGCGAAAGCTCAGCCAAGGGAAGCTGAGGACAAGCAGCAGCATTAGGCCCTCACACCTCTGGTGTGGGAGAAATCCCTCAACCTTTGTAACGTTTGAGTGGTGCTGCGACGGTGCTCGGAGCGAAAGAGAGAGAGAGATTTTGGGGGACCCTATAGGACGTTAAGGTAATAGCAGAGCACCAGTGTTTGTTGGGGCTGAGAAAGCTCAACCGGCGGAGCGTGAGGAGCAGCCACAGCTTTAAGCCCTAAAGCTGTGGTGTAGGAGAAGAGGCTGGGTATTTGCGATTTCGGAGCAGGGCTCTGCCGAGCGTGAGATCGAGAGACACCGGTGTTAGGACGCTTAGGAACAGAGGCAAGTGCAGAGCTGCGTGCGGCGTTTTCAAGGCTGTGAATGCGCAGCTTAGGGAATGTGATTACCAGCGAGGAGATTACGAACTACCACCTAGCATGTGGGAGAAATCGCTGGGCGTTTGCAATTTTCTACCAGGACTCTGCCGACTGTAAGACACATTGTTCCACTGGGTAGGCACAGAGCAAGAGTAAGAGCGGCAGCGGTAGTGGGGCGGTGAAAGCGCAGGCGAGGAGCGGAGCGGACTGGCAGGAACAGTAAGCGCTTACAGCTACGGCGTGGGAGAAATCGCTGGGCGTTTGCAATTGTCTACTAGGACTCTGCCAAGAGCGAGAGCGAGCTATCACTGCGGTGAAGAGAGGCGAGGCAATAGCAGAAAGCCGGTGTTGCAGGGGCACTGAATGTTCAGCTAAACGAAGGCGAGGACCCGCGACAGCATTAAGCCCTTAGAGCTACGCGGTAGGAGAAAAGGCCGGACAGCTGCGCTTTGGGAGCAGGGCTCTGCCGAGTGTGAGATCGGGAGGCGCTCTATTAGGACACCAAGGAGGAGCAGGGGCAAGGCAGAGAGCTGCGGAGTTTTCGAGGCAGAGAATGCACACCGAAGGGAGCGTGTTTATCAGCGATAATATTAGAGACGGACACCTACGGTTTAGGAAAAAATCGCTGGACTTGTGGTGTCGGAGTAGGGCTCTGCCGAGCGTGACAGCTATTGTTGCACTGGGTAGGCGCAGGGCGGGCGCAGAGCGGCAGTGTTAGCGCGGCTGTGAAAGCGCAGGCAAGGAGCGGTGAAGACTGGCAAGAGCGTTAAGCGCTTACAGCTACGGTGTGGGAGAAATGCCGGGACGTTTGCAATTTTCTGCCAGGGCACCGCCGAGAGTGAGACAGAGAGGCACGTTGGAAGGTCTCTTAGGAGCAGGGGCAGCACAGAGCAGCGGCCTTTCCGAGGCGCAGCGAAGGGAATGTGATTACCAGCGACAAGATAAAGAACTAAAACCTACGGTGTGGGAGAAATCGCTGGACGCTAGCAGTATCGGAGAAGGGCTCTGCCGAGAGTGAGACATCGTTGCACTGGGTAGGCGCGGGGCGAGAGCAGAGCGGCAGTGTTAGCGTGGCGGTGAAACACTGACTTGCTCCTTACTTGCTAGTGAGGAGCGGTGAGGACTGGCAGGAGCATTAAGCGCCAAGGGCATTCCCAGCCTCCAAAACACCGCAGCTCTCTGCTTGCTGTGCCTCTCTGTCTCACTCTTGGCAGTGCCCTGGTAGATAATTGCAAACGTCCCGGCATTTCTCCCACACCGTAGCTGTAAGCGCTTAACGCTCTTGCCAGTCCTCACCGCTCCTTGCCTGCGCTTTCACAGCCGCGCTAACGCTGCCGCTCTGCGCCTGCCCTGCGCCTACCCTGGTGCAACAACGTCTCTCACCACTCGGCAGAGCCCTGCTCCGAAAACGCAGACGACCAGCGATTTCTCCCACATCCTCACTGTTACTGCTCTTTATCTTGTTGCTGATAGACACCTTCCCTCCGCTGCGCTTTCACAGACTCTAAAACGCCGCAGCCCCTGCTCCGAAGAGTCCTAATACCGTCTCTCTGTCTCACTATTGGAAGAGCCCTGGTGGAAAATGGCAACCGTCCACTGATCTCTCCCCCCACACCACAGCTGTTAGCGCTTAGCTCCGATACTGCTCTTGCCAGTTCTCACCGCTACTTGCCTGCGCTTTCGCAGCCCTACTAACACTGGCGCTCGAAGGTTGCCCTGTGCCTACCGAGAGGAGCAGTGTGTCTTACACTCGGCAGAGTCCCGTTAGAAAATTGCCAACGTCCAGCAATTTCTTCCCACACGTTAGGTGTTCTCAATGCTGTCGCTGGCCCTTACGCTCCCTGCTCCGCGCATTCACAGCCTCGACATCAACGCGGCCCTCTGCTTGCCCCTGCTCCAAAGCGTCCTAACAGCGTGTCTCCCGATCTCACACTCGGCAGAGCCCTGCTCCCAAATCGGAAAAGCCCAGCCACTTCTCCCACACCGTAGCTGAAGTAAGGGCTTAATGCTGTTGCCGGTCCTCACTTTCCTTTAGCTGAGCGTTCAGTGCCCCTGCAACACAGGCTCTCTGCTATTGCCTTGTTTCTCTCCACTACAGTGACAGCTCGCTCTCGCTCTTGGCAGGGCCCCGGTAGAAAGTTGCGATCGCCCCGCGATTACTCCCGCACCGTAGCTGTAAGCGCTTAATGCTCTTGCCAGTCCTCACCGCTCTTTGCCTGCGCTTTCACAGCCCCACTACCACTGCCGCTCTGCGCCTGCCCCGCGTCTATCCAGTGCAACACCGTCTCGGCAGAGCTCTGATTCCCGTACCGCAAACGCCCAGCAACTTCTCCCACACCGTAGGCGTTAGGTTCTTAACGTTGTCCCTGGTGATCATCACATTCCCTGCGCTGTGCTTTGACAGCCTCGAAAACACCGCAGCTCTGCGCTTCCCTCTGCTCATAACCGTCCTAATACCGTGTCTCACTCTTGGAAGAGCCCTGCTCGGAAATTGCAAACGTCTTGCGCTTTCTCCCACACCGTAGTTGTCAGTTCTTAATGTGGTCGCTGGTAATCACGGTCCCTTCACTGCGCATTCGTAGCCTGGAAAACTCCCCAGCTCTGTGCTTGCCCCCCCCCCGTCCCTTGGTGTCCTAATACCGTGTCTCCCGAGCTCACACTCAGCAGAGCTCCGCTCCGCAATCGCAAATATACTGCGGTTTCTACCACACCACAGATGGAAGGGCGTAATGCTCTTGCCACTCCTCACCGCTCCTTGCCTGCGCTTTCACAGCGCCACTAACACATCCGCGCTGTGTTCGCCCAGTGCGTAAAGAGTAGAAAAATGTATCTCAACTCGGCAGAGTCCGGGTGCCAATACTTCCTATTTCTCTCAGGGTTGCCTCAGAACACTGACAAACGCTGACCGATTTCTCCCACGATATAGCAGCTGTAAGAGCTTCACACTGCTGGTGGGCCTCACCGTCCCTTGGCTGAGCTTGCACAGCCCCACAAACACTGGCGTACTGCCATTGCCTTATTTACTACAGGGACCCCAAAGTCTCGCTTGCTCTCGCTCTCTCAAGGTTGGCACAGCCCCACTGGCACTATTACAAACTTTGAGGGATTCCTCCCACAGAGTAGGACTGAGGGCCTCAAGCTGTTACTCTTCCTCACCTTCCCTTGGCTGAGCTTTCACAGCTGCACAACGAGTGGGGCTCTGCCGTGGCCCTACTTCCTCTGTGGTCCAAACGCTCTCTCTATTTCTGTCAGGATCGGAACGGCCCCACTGAAATACTACAAACGTTGAGGGATTTCTCCCACACCATAGGTCTAAGGGCCTAATGCTGTTGGTGGTCCTCACCTTCCCTTGGCTGAGCTTGCACAGGTACAAAAATCGGGGCTCTGCCATGGCCATACTTCCTATATGGTCCCGATACTTTCTCTCTCAATCTCTTTCAGAATTGCCTCAGCGTCACGGAAATCTTCACGAACGTTGAGGGATTTCTCCCGCACCATGGGTCTCAGGGCCTAAAGCTGTCGGTGGTCCTCACCTTCCCATAGCTGAGCTTTCACAGCCACACCTACACCGGCGCTCTCCTATTGCCTTACCTCCTATAGGGTCCCCAGAATCTCTCGCTCTTTCGCTCTCTCAGGGTCGGCAGAGCCCCACTCAAATATTAAAAACCTTGCAGCATTTCTCCCGCACCATAGGCCTGCGGAGTAATCGCTGGAGGTGACTTAGACATTAGACTTCGATGTACGATTTCAACAAAAGGCACAGCATTGAAGAAGCTTTCCAGGTGGAATGCAGCCGGCATCTGTTCCACAGGAAGTTCCCTAAGCCTGCAACCTTGGGTGTCGGCAACCCCAGGGGAGCCTGGTGTGCTGACTCTAAGAGGAGTTGCCCAGGGAGCGGAGTGGTGCGGAGACATCGCGGCCAAGCTCTGCCATCAGGGAACTCGGAGGAGTGCCGCGGCACCGATAAGCCGCGTAATTGCTACGCCGAGCCAACGAGCTGTCATGATTTTGACAAGATGCTGTCCTTTTGGTGAACTTTGCTCATGTTAATATCATTATAATACCAAAACCCACCTCCATCCCAAAAACTACCCGCCTCTAAGGTGAGACCACTCCTCACTGAGCCTGCGCTTTGACTTTTTCCAAGCCTTTAAAACGAAGCGAGAAAGTTTTACACCAATCATAACAAAGTATGCATGACTAGAGTCCCTCAAGCTCCGCCGGAAATTGGAAAAAATAGTATAAATTAGCCTAAGAGAGAGGGGATGTTAGGGAAGATACCATCGCGTGCTACTCTGACCTCTGGGATCAGTCGACGGGCTGAGCCTCTCTTACCCCCATCGGGACGCCTTTGGGTAAGAATCTAATACTTGGTTATACCAAGTGCCTCCCCGGGAAATGTAGAAACCTCCATAGAGGCGCCTTTATGTCTTTTGATGCATCTGTGTGACCCAAAGCTTTGGTATTTGCATGTGCCTTGCAGTCAGTGTATTTACCACCGGTAATCCAAAGAACCTGTGTGCCTGTTGCTTTAATAAATTGCTTTGATTTATTGGTCTAGCCGTGATAGTGGTCATTGAACGCGACCGGACGCTTCACGTGTGGCCGTGGTAGTTCATGCAGCACGACTAGACGAAAGGTGCCTACGTTATCCGTGCATCCGTAATCGTGGTAGTCCAGTGTACTGAACGCGACCGGACTTACAACGATGAAGCGGGTACCTTCCAAAGCCCTCTTGACGCAACAAGGTCTAAGGGCGCAATGATGTTGCTGGTACTCACCTTCCCTTGGCTCAGCTTTGACAAGACCCACAAACAGAGAGAGAGAGAGAGAGAGAGAGACAGAGAGAGAGAGAGACGGTGTGGGGGCGATATAGGAGGCAAGGCAAATTGGGCAGAGCACCAGGTCCTTAGATCTGCGGTGGGGGAGAAATCCTTAAACGTTTGTGAGACCGGAGTGGGGCTGTAACGGTCCTCAGAGCAAAAGAGCGAGCTTCTTCGGGGACCCTATAGGAGGGAAGTCAACAGGAGAATGCCGGTGCTTGTGGGGCTGTGAAATCCCAGCCACCGGAAAGGTGAGGACGAGCAAGAGCATTAGGTCGCCAAGGCTATTGTGTGGGAGAAATCCCTCAAGGTTTGCAATATTTCTGTGGGGCTGTGGCCAACCATGAGACAGAGCGAGAGAGAAGAGAGAGCGCGTTGGGACCTTGTATGAGGTAAGGGAATAGGAAAGCGCCGGTGTTTGTGGGGCTGCGAAAGCTCAGCCAAGGGAAGCTGAGGACAAGCAGCAGCATTAGGCCCTCACACCTCTGGTGTGGGAGAAATCCCTCAACCTTTGTAACGTTTGAGTGGTGCTGCGACGGTGCTCGGAGCGAAAGAGAGAGAGAGATTTTGGGGGACCCTATAGGACGTTAAGGTAATAGCAGAGCACCAGTGTTTGTTGGGGCTGAGAAAGCTCAACCGGCGGAGCGTGAGGAGCAGCCACAGCTTTAAGCCCTAAAGCTGTGGTGTAGGAGAAGAGGCTGGGTATTTGCGATTTCGGAGCAGGGCTCTGCCGAGCGTGAGATCGAGAGACACCGGTGTTAGGACGCTTAGGAACAGAGGCAAGTGCAGAGCTGCGTGCGGCGTTTTCAAGGCTGTGAATGCGCAGCTTAGGGAATGTGATTACCAGCGAGGAGATTACGAACTACCACCTAGCATGTGGGAGAAATCGCTGGGCGTTTGCAATTTTCTACCAGGACTCTGCCGACTGTAAGACACATTGTTCCACTGGGTAGGCACAGAGCAAGAGTAAGAGCGGCAGCGGTAGTGGGGCGGTGAAAGCGCAGGCGAGGAGCGGAGCGGACTGGCAGGAACAGTAAGCGCTTACAGCTACGGCGTGGGAGAAATCGCTGGGCGTTTGCAATTGTCTACTAGGACTCTGCCAAGAGCGAGAGCGAGCTATCACTGCGGTGAAGAGAGGCGAGGCAATAGCAGAAAGCCGGTGTTGCAGGGGCACTGAATGTTCAGCTAAACGAAGGCGAGGACCCGCGACAGCATTAAGCCCTTAGAGCTACGCGGTAGGAGAAAAGGCCGGACAGCTGCGCTTGGGAGCAGGGCTCTGCCGAGTGTGAGATCGGGAGGCGCTCTATTAGGACACCAAGGAGGAGCAGGGGCAAGGCAGAGAGCTGCGGAGTTTTCGAGGCAGAGAATGCACACCGAAGGGAGCGTGTTTATCAGCGATAATATTAGAGACGGACACCTACGGTTTAGGAAAAAATCGCTGGACTTGTGGTGTCGGAGTAGGGCTCTGCCGAGCGTGACAGCTATTGTTGCACTGGGTAGGCGCAGGGCGGGCGCAGAGCGGCAGTGTTAGCGCGGCTGTGAAAGCGCAGGCAAGGAGCGGTGAAGACTGGCAAGAGCGTTAAGCGCTTACAGCTACGGTGTGGGAGAATTGCCGGGACGTTTGCAATTTTCTGCCAGGGCACCGCCGAGAGTGAGACAGAGAGGCACGTTGGAAGGTCTCTTAGGAGCAGGGGCAGCACAGAGCAGCGGCCTTTCCGAGGCGCAGCGAAGGGAATGTGATTACCAGCGACAAGATAAAGAACTAAACCTACGGTGTGGGAGAAATCGCTGGACGCTAGCAGTATCGGAGAAGGGCTCTGCCGAGAGTGAGACATCGTTGCACTGGGTAGGCGCGGGGCGAGAGCAGAGCGGCAGTGTTAGCGTGGCGGTGAAACACTGACTTGCTCCTTACTTGCTAGTGAGGAGCGGTGAGGACTGGCAGGAGCATTAAGCGCCAAGGGCATTCCCAGCCTCCAAAACACCGCAGCTCTCTGCTTGCTGTGCCTCTCTGTCTCACTCTTGGCAGTGCCCTGGTAGATAATTGCAAACGTCCCGGCATTTCTCCCACACCGTAGCTGTAAGCGCTTAACGCTCTTGCCAGTCCTCACCGCTCCTTGCCTGCGCTTTCACAGCCGCGCTAACGCTGCCGCTCTGCGCCTGCCCTGCGCCTACCCTGGTGCAACAACGTCTCTCACCACTCGGCAGAGCCCTGCTCCGAAAACGCAGACGACCAGCGATTTCTCCCACATCCTCACTGTTACTGCTCTTTATCTTGTTGCTGATAGACACCTTCCCTCCGCTGCGCTTTCACAGACTCTAAAACGCCGCAGCCCCTGCTCCGAAGAGTCCTAATACCGTCTCTCTGTCTCACTATTGGAAGAGCCCTGGTGGAAAATGGCAACCGTCCACTGATCTCTCCCCCCACACCACAGCTGTTAGCGCTTAGCTCCGATACTGCTCTTGCCAGTTCTCACCGCTACTTGCCTGCGCTTTCGCAGCCCTACTAACACTGGCGCTCGAAGGTTGCCCTGTGCCTACCGAGAGGAGCAGTGTGTCTTACACTCGGCAGAGTCCCGTTAGAAAATTGCCAACGTCCAGCAATTTCTTCCCACACGTTAGGTGTTCTCAATGCTGTCGCTGGCCCTTACGCTCCCTGCTCCGCGCATTCACAGCCTCGACATCAACGCGGCCCTCTGCTTGCCCCTGCTCCAAAGCGTCCTAACAGCGTGTCTCCCGATCTCACACTCGGCAGAGCCCTGCTCCCAAATCGGAAAAGCCCAGCCACTTCTCCCACACCGTAGCTGAAGTAAGGGCTTAATGCTGTTGCCGGTCCTCACTTTCCTTTAGCTGAGCGTTCAGTGCCCCTGCAACACAGGCTCTCTGCTATTGCCTTGTTTCTCTCCACTACAGTGACAGCTCGCTCTCGCTCTTGGCAGGGCCCCGGTAGAAAGTTGCGATCGCCCCGCGATTACTCCCGCACCGTAGCTGTAAGCGCTTAATGCTCTTGCCAGTCCTCACCGCTCTTTGCCTGCGCTTTCACAGCCCCACTACCACTGCCGCTCTGCGCCTGCCCCGCGTCTATCCAGTGCAACACCGTCTCGGCAGAGCTCTGATTCCCGTACCGCAAACGCCCAGCAACTTCTCCCACACCGTAGGCGTTAGGTTCTTAACGTTGTCCCTGGTGATCATCACATTCCCTGCGCTGTGCTTTGACAGCCTCGAAAACACCGCAGCTCTGCGCTTCCCTCTGCTCATAACCGTCCTAATACCGTGTCTCACTCTTGGAAGAGCCCTGCTCGGAAATTGCAAACGTCTTGCGCTTTCTCCCACACCGTAGTTGTCAGTTCTTAATGTGGTCGCTGGTAATCACGGTCCCTTCACTGCGCATTCGTAGCCTGGAAAACTCCCCAGCTCTGTGCTTGCCCCCCCCCCGTCCCTTGGTGTCCTAATACCGTGTCTCCCGAGCTCACACTCAGCAGAGCTCCGCTCCGCAATCGCAAATATACTGCGGTTTCTACCACACCACAGATGGAAGGGCGTAATGCTCTTGCCACTCCTCACCGCTCCTTGCCTGCGCTTTCACAGCGCCACTAACACATCCGCGCTGTGTTCGCCCAGTGCGTAAAGAGTAGAAAAATGTATCTCAACTCGGCAGAGTCCGGGTGCCAATACTTCCTATTTCTCTCAGGGTTGCCTCAGAACACTGACAAACGCTGACCGATTTCTCCCACGATATAGCAGCTGTAAGAGCTTCACACTGCTGGTGGGCCTCACCGTCCCTTGGCTGAGCTTGCACAGCCCCACAAACACTGGCGTACTGCCATTGCCTTATTTACTACAGGGACCCCAAAGTCTCGCTTGCTCTCGCTCTCTCAAGGTTGGCACAGCCCCACTGGCACTATTACAAACTTTGAGGGATTCCTCCCACAGAGTAGGACTGAGGGCCTCAAGCTGTTACTCTTCCTCACCTTCCCTTGGCTGAGCTTTCACAGCTGCACAACGAGTGGGGCTCTGCCGTGGCCCTACTTCCTCTGTGGTCCAAACGCTCTCTCTATTTCTGTCAGGATCGGAACGGCCCCACTGAAATACTACAAACGTTGAGGGATTTCTCCCACACCATAGGTCTAAGGGCCTAATGCTGTTGGTGGTCCTCACCTTCCCTTGGCTGAGCTTGCACAGGTACAAAAATCGGGGCTCTGCCATGGCCATACTTCCTATATGGTCCCGATACTTTCTCTCTCAATCTCTTTCAGAATTGCCTCAGCGTCACGGAAATCTTCACGAACGTTGAGGGATTTCTCCCGCACCATGGGTCTCAGGGCCTAAAGCTGTCGGTGGTCCTCACCTTCCCATAGCTGAGCTTTCACAGCCACACCTACACCGGCGCTCTCCTATTGCCTTACCTCCTATAGGGTCCCCAGAATCTCTCGCTCTTTCGCTCTCTCAGGGTCGGCAGAGCCCCACTCAAATATTAAAAACCTTGCAGCATTTCTCCCGCACCATAGGCCTGCGGAGTAATCGCTGGAGGTGACTTAGACATTAGACTTCGATGTACGATTTCAACAAAAGGCACAGCATTGAAGAAGCTTTCCAGGTGGAATGCAGCCGGCATCTGTTCCACAGGAAGTTCCCTAAGCCTGCAACCTTGGGTGTCGGCAACCCCAGGGGAGCCTGGTGTGCTGACTCTAAGAGGAGTTGCCCAGGGAGCGGAGTGGTGCGGAGACATCGCGGCCAAGCTCTGCCATCAGGGAACTCGGAGGAGTGCCGCGGCACCGATAAGCCGCGTAATTGCTACGCCGAGCCAACGAGCTGTCATGATTTTGACAAGATGCTGTCCTTTTGGTGAACTTTGCTCATGTTAATATCATTATAATACCAAAACCCACCTCCATCCCAAAAACTACCCGCCTCTAAGGTGAGACCACTCCTCACTGAGCCTGCGCTTTGACTTTTTCCAAGCCTTTAAAACGAAGCGAGAAAGTTTTACACCAATCATAACAAAGTATGCATGACTAGAGTCCCTCAAGCTCCGCCGGAAATTGGAAAAAATAGTATAAATTAGCCTAAGAGAGAGGGGATGTTAGGGAAGATACCATCGCGTGCTACTCTGACCTCTGGGATCAGTCGACGGGCTGAGCCTCTCTTACCCCCATCGGGACGCCTTTGGGTAAGAATCTAATACTTGGTTATACCAAGTGCCTCCCCGGGAAATGTAGAAACCTCCATAGAGGCGCCTTTATGTCTTTTGATGCATCTGTGTGACCCAAAGCTTTGGTATTTGCATGTGCCTTGCAGTCAGTGTATTTACCACCGGTAATCCAAAGAACCTGTGTGCCTGTTGCTTTAATAAATTGCTTTGATTTATTGGTCTAGCCGTGATAGTGGTCATTGAACGCGACCGGACGCTTCACGTGTGGCCGTGGTAGTTCATGCAGCACGACTAGACGAAAGGTGCCTACGTTATCCGTGCATCCGTAATCGTGGTAGTCCAGTGTACTGAACGCGACCGGACTTACAACGATGAAGCGGGTACCTTCCAAAGCCCTCTTGACGCAACAAGGTCTAAGGGCGCAATGATGTTGCTGGTACTCACCTTCCCTTGGCTCAGCTTTGACAAGACCCACAAACAGAGAGAGAGAGAGAGAGAGAGAGACAGAGAGAGAGAGAGACGGTGTGGGGGCGATATAGGAGGCAAGGCAAATTGGGCAGAGCACCAGGTCCTTAGATCTGCGGTGGGGGAGAAATCCTTAAACGTTTGTGAGACCGGAGTGGGGCTGTAACGGTCCTCAGAGCAAAAGAGCGAGCTTCTTCGGGGACCCTATAGGAGGGAAGTCAACAGGAGAATGCCGGTGCTTGTGGGGCTGTGAAATCCCAGCCACCGGAAAGGTGAGGACGAGCAAGAGCATTAGGTCGCCAAGGCTATTGTGTGGGAGAAATCCCTCAAGGTTTGCAATATTTCTGTGGGGCTGTGGCCAACCATGAGACAGAGCGAGAGAGAAGAGAGAGCGCGTGGGACCTTGTATGAGGTAAGGGAATAGGAAAGCGCCGGTGTTTGTGGGGCTGCGAAAGCTCAGCCAAGGGAAGCTGAGGACAAGCAGCAGCATTAGGCCCTCACACCTCTGGTGTGGGAGAAATCCCTCAACCTTTGTAACGTTTGAGTGGTGCTGCGACGGTGCTCGGAGCGAAAGAGAGAGAGAGATTTTGGGGGACCCTATAGGACGTTAAGGTAATAGCAGAGCACCAGTGTTTGTTGGGGCTGAGAAAGCTCAACCGGCGGAGCGTGAGGAGCAGCCACAGCTTTAAGCCCTAAAGCTGTGGTGTAGGAGAAGAGGCTGGGTATTTGCGATTTCGGAGCAGGGCTCTGCCGAGCGTGAGATCGAGAGACACCGGTGTTAGGACGCTTAGGAACAGAGGCAAGTGCAGAGCTGCGTGCGGCGTTTTCAAGGCTGTGAATGCGCAGCTTAGGGAATGTGATTACCAGCGAGGAGATTACGAACTACCACCTAGCATGTGGGAGAAATCGCTGGGCGTTTGCAATTTTCTACCAGGACTCTGCCGACTGTAAGACACATTGTTCCACTGGGTAGGCACAGAGCAAGAGTAAGAGCGGCAGCGGTAGTGGGGCGGTGAAAGCGCAGGCGAGGAGCGGAGCGGACTGGCAGGAACAGTAAGCGCTTACAGCTACGGCGTGGGAGAAATCGCTGGGCGTTTGCAATTGTCTACTAGGACTCTGCCAAGAGCGAGAGCGAGCTATCACTGCGGTGAAGAGAGGCGAGGCAATAGCAGAAAGCCGGTGTTGCAGGGGCACTGAATGTTCAGCTAAACGAAGGCGAGGACCCGCGACAGCATTAAGCCCTTAGAGCTACGCGGTAGGAGAAAAGGCCGGACAGCTGCGCTTTGGGAGCAGGGCTCTGCCGAGTGTGAGATCGGGAGGCGCTCTATTAGGACACCAAGGAGGAGCAGGGGCAAGGCAGAGAGCTGCGGAGTTTTCGAGGCAGAGAATGCACACCGAAGGGAGCGTGTTTATCAGCGATAATATTAGAAACGGACACCTACGGTTTAGGAAAAAATCGCTGGACTTGTGGTGTCGGAGTAGGGCTCTGCCGAGCGTGACAGCTATTGTTGCACTGGGTAGGCGCAGGGCGGGCGCAGAGCGGCAGTGTTAGCGCGGCTGTGAAAGCGCAGGCAAGGAGCGGTGAAGACTGGCAAGAGCGTTAAGCGCTTACAGCTACGGTGTGGGAGAAATGCCGGGACGTTTGCAATTTTCTGCCAGGGCACCGCCGAGAGTGAGACAGAGAGGCACGTTGGAAGGTCTCTTAGGAGCAGGGGCAGCACAGAGCAGCGGCCTTTCCGAGGCGCAGCGAAGGGAATGTGATTACCAGCGACAAGATAAAGAACTAAAACCTACGGTGTGGGAGAAATCGCTGGACGCTAGCAGTATCGGAGAAGGGCTCTGCCGAGAGTGAGACATCGTTGCACTGGGTAGGCGCGGGGCGAGAGCAGAGCGGCAGTGTTAGCGTGGCGGTGAAACACTGACTTGCTCCTTACTTGCTAGTGAGGAGCGGTGAGGACTGGCAGGAGCATTAAGCGCCAAGGGCATTCCCAGCCTCCAAAACACCGCAGCTCTCTGCTTGCTGTGCCTCTCTGTCTCACTCTTGGCAGTGCCCTGGTAGATAATTGCAAACGTCCCGGCATTTCTCCCACACCGTAGCTGTAAGCGCTTAACGCTCTTGCCAGTCCTCACCGCTCCTTGCCTGCGCTTTCACAGCCGCGCTAACGCTGCCGCTCTGCGCCTGCCCTGCGCCTACCCTGGTGCAACAACGTCTCTCACCACTCGGCAGAGCCCTGCTCCGAAAACGCAGACGACCAGCGATTTCTCCCACATCCTCACTGTTACTGCTCTTTATCTTGTTGCTGATAGACACCTTCCCTCCGCTGCGCTTTCACAGACTCTAAAACGCCGCAGCCCCTGCTCCGAAGAGTCCTAATACCGTCTCTCTGTCTCACTATTGGAAGAGCCCTGGTGGAAAATGGCAACCGTCCACTGATCTCTCCCCCCACACCACAGCTGTTAGCGCTTAGCTCCGATACTGCTCTTGCCAGTTCTCACCGCTACTTGCCTGCGCTTTCGCAGCCCTACTAACACTGGCGCTCGAAGGTTGCCCTGTGCCTACCGAGAGGAGCAGTGTGTCTTACACTCGGCAGAGTCCCGTTAGAAAATTGCCAACGTCCAGCAATTTCTTCCCACACGTTAGGTGTTCTCAATGCTGTCGCTGGCCCTTACGCTCCCTGCTCCGCGCATTCACAGCCTCGACATCAACGCGGCCCTCTGCTTGCCCCTGCTCCAAAGCGTCCTAACAGCGTGTCTCCCGATCTCACACTCGGCAGAGCCCTGCTCCCAAATCGGAAAAGCCCAGCCACTTCTCCCACACCGTAGCTGAAGTAAGGGCTTAATGCTGTTGCCGGTCCTCACTTTCCTTTAGCTGAGCGTTCAGTGCCCCTGCAACACAGGCTCTCTGCTATTGCCTTGTTTCTCTCCACTACAGTGACAGCTCGCTCTCGCTCTTGGCAGGGCCCCGGTAGAAAGTTGCGATCGCCCCGCGATTACTCCCGCACCGTAGCTGTAAGCGCTTAATGCTCTTGCCAGTCCTCACCGCTCTTTGCCTGCGCTTTCACAGCCCCACTACCACTGCCGCTCTGCGCCTGCCCCGCGTCTATCCAGTGCAACACCGTCTCGGCAGAGCTCTGATTCCCGTACCGCAAACGCCCAGCAACTTCTCCCACACCGTAGGCGTTAGGTTCTTAACGTTGTCCCTGGTGATCATCACATTCCCTGCGCTGTGCTTTGACAGCCTCGAAAACACCGCAGCTCTGCGCTTCCCTCTGCTCATAACCGTCCTAATACCGTGTCTCACTCTTGGAAGAGCCCTGCTCGGAAATTGCAAACGTCTTGCGCTTTCTCCCACACCGTAGTTGTCAGTTCTTAATGTGGTCGCTGGTAATCACGGTCCCTTCACTGCGCATTCGTAGCCTGGAAAACTCCCCAGCTCTGTGCTTGCCCCCCCCCCGTCCCTTGGTGTCCTAATACCGTGTCTCCCGAGCTCACACTCAGCAGAGCTCCGCTCCGCAATCGCAAATATACTGCGGTTTCTACCACACCACAGATGGAAGGGCGTAATGCTCTTGCCACTCCTCACCGCTCCTTGCCTGCGCTTTCACAGCGCCACTAACACATCCGCGCTGTGTTCGCCCAGTGCGTAAAGAGTAGAAAAATGTATCTCAACTCGGCAGAGTCCGGGTGCCAATACTTCCTATTTCTCTCAGGGTTGCCTCAGAACACTGACAAACGCTGACCGATTTCTCCCACGATATAGCAGCTGTAAGAGCTTCACACTGCTGGTGGGCCTCACCGTCCCTTGGCTGAGCTTGCACAGCCCCACAAACACTGGCGTACTGCCATTGCCTTATTTACTACAGGGACCCCAAAGTCTCGCTTGCTCTCGCTCTCTCAAGGTTGGCACAGCCCCACTGGCACTATTACAAACTTTGAGGGATTCCTCCCACAGAGTAGGACTGAGGGCCTCAAGCTGTTACTCTTCCTCACCTTCCCTTGGCTGAGCTTTCACAGCTGCACAACGAGTGGGGCTCTGCCGTGGCCCTACTTCCTCTGTGGTCCAAACGCTCTCTCTATTTCTGTCAGGATCGGAACGGCCCCACTGAAATACTACAAACGTTGAGGGATTTCTCCCACACCATAGGTCTAAGGGCCTAATGCTGTTGGTGGTCCTCACCTTCCCTTGGCTGAGCTTGCACAGGTACAAAAATCGGGGCTCTGCCATGGCCATACTTCCTATATGGTCCCGATACTTTCTCTCTCAATCTCTTTCAGAATTGCCTCAGCGTCACGGAAATCTTCACGAACGTTGAGGGATTTCTCCCGCACCATGGGTCTCAGGGCCTAAAGCTGTCGGTGGTCCTCACCTTCCCATAGCTGAGCTTTCACAGCCACACCTACACCGGCGCTCTCCTATTGCCTTACCTCCTATAGGGTCCCCAGAATCTCTCGCTCTTTCGCTCTCTCAGGGTCGGCAGAGCCCCACTCAAATATTAAAAACCTTGCAGCATTTCTCCCGCACCATAGGCCTGCGGAGTAATCGCTGGAGGTGACTTAGACATTAGACTTCGATGTACGATTTCAACAAAAGGCACAGCATTGAAGAAGCTTTCCAGGTGGAATGCAGCCGGCATCTGTTCCACAGGAAGTTCCCTAAGCCTGCAACCTTGGGTGTCGGCAACCCCAGGGGAGCCTGGTGTGCTGACTCTAAGAGGAGTTGCCCAGGGAGCGGAGTGGTGCGGAGACATCGCGGCCAAGCTCTGCCATCAGGGAACTCGGAGGAGTGCCGCGGCACCGATAAGCCGCGTAATTGCTACGCCGAGCCAACGAGCTGTCATGATTTTGACAAGATGCTGTCCTTTTGGTGAACTTTGCTCATGTTAATATCATTATAATACCAAAACCCACCTCCATCCCAAAAACTACCCGCCTCTAAGGTGAGACCACTCCTCACTGAGCCTGCGCTTTGACTTTTTCCAAGCCTTTAAAACGAAGCGAGAAAGTTTTACACCAATCATAACAAAGTATGCATGACTAGAGTCCCTCAAGCTCCGCCGGAAATTGGAAAAAATAGTATAAATTAGCCTAAGAGAGAGGGGATGTTAGGGAAGATACCATCGCGTGCTACTCTGACCTCTGGGATCAGTCGACGGGCTGAGCCTCTCTTACCCCCATCGGGACGCCTTTGGGTAAGAATCTAATACTTGGTTATACCAAGTGCCTCCCCGGGAAATGTAGAAACCTCCATAGAGGCGCCTTTATGTCTTTTGATGCATCTGTGTGACCCAAAGCTTTGGTATTTGCATGTGCCTTGCAGTCAGTGTATTTACCACCGGTAATCCAAAGAACCTGTGTGCCTGTTGCTTTAATAAATTGCTTTGATTTATTGGTCTAGCCGTGATAGTGGTCATTGAACGCGACCGGACGCTTCACGTGTGGCCGTGGTAGTTCATGCAGCACGACTAGACGAAAGGTGCCTACGTTATCCGTGCATCCGTAATCGTGGTAGTCCAGTGTACTGAACGCGACCGGACTTACAACGATGAAGCGGGTACCTTCCAAAGCCCTCTTGACGCAACAAGGTCTAAGGGCGCAATGATGTTGCTGGTACTCACCTTCCCTTGGCTCAGCTTTGACAAGACCCACAAACAGAGAGAGAGAGAGAGAGAGAGACAGAGAGAGAGAGAGACGGTGTGGGGGGCGATATAGGAGGCAAGGCAAATTGGGCAGAGCACCAGGTCCTTAGATCTGCGGTGGGGGAGAAATCCTTAAACGTTTGTGAGACCGGAGTGGGGCTGTAACGGTCCTCAGAGCAAAAGAGCGAGCTTCTTCGGGGACCCTATAGGAGGGAAGTCAACAGGAGAATGCCGGTGCTTGTGGGGCTGTGAAATCCCAGCCACCGGAAAGGTGAGGACGAGCAAGAGCATTAGGTCGCCAAGGCTATTGTGTGGGAGAAATCCCTCAAGGTTTGCAATATTTCTGTGGGGCTGTGGCCAACCATGAGACAGAGCGAGAGAGAAGAGAGAGCGCGTGGGACCTTGTATGAGGTAAGGGAATAGGAAAGCGCCGGTGTTTGTGGGGCTGCGAAAGCTCAGCCAAGGGAAGCTGAGGACAAGCAGCAGCATTAGGCCCTCACACCTCTGGTGTGGGAGAAATCCCTCAACCTTTGTAACGTTTGAGTGGTGCTGCGACGGTGCTCGGAGCGAAAGAGAGAGAGAGATTTTGGGGGACCCTATAGGACGTTAAGGTAATAGCAGAGCACCAGTGTTTGTTGGGGCTGAGAAAGCTCAACCGGCGGAGCGTGAGGAGCAGCCACAGCTTTAAGCCCTAAAGCTGTGGTGTAGGAGAAGAGGCTGGGTATTTGCGATTTCGGAGCAGGGCTCTGCCGAGCGTGAGATCGAGAGACACCGGTGTTAGGACGCTTAGGAACAGAGGCAAGTGCAGAGCTGCGTGCGGCGTTTTCAAGGCTGTGAATGCGCAGCTTAGGGAATGTGATTACCAGCGAGGAGATTACGAACTACCACCTAAGCATGTGGGAGAAATCGCTGGGCGTTTGCAATTTTCTACCAGGACTCTGCCGACTGTAAGACACATTGTTCCACTGGGTAGGCACAGAGCAAGAGTAAGAGCGGCAGCGGTAGTGGGGCGGTGAAAGCGCAGGCGAGGAGCGGAGCGGACTGGCAGGAACAGTAAGCGCTTACAGCTACGGCGTGGGAGAAATCGCTGGGCGTTTGCAATTGTCTACTAGGACTCTGCCAAGAGCGAGAGCGAGCTATCACTGCGGTGAAGAGAGGCGAGGCAATAGCAGAAAGCCGGTGTTGCAGGGGCACTGAATGTTCAGCTAAACGAAGGCGAGGACCCGCGACAGCATTAAGCCCTTAGAGCTACGCGGTAGGAGAAAAGGCCGGACAGCTGCGCTTTGGGAGCAGGGCTCTGCCGAGTGTGAGATCGGGAGGCGCTCTATTAGGACACCAAGGAGGAGCAGGGGCAAGGCAGAGAGCTGCGGAGTTTTCGAGGCAGAGAATGCACACCGAAGGGAGCGTGTTTATCAGCGATAATATTAGAAACGGACACCTACGGTTTAGGAAAAAATCGCTGGACTTGTGGTGTCGGAGTAGGGCTCTGCCGAGCGTGACAGCTATTGTTGCACTGGGTAGGCGCAGGGCGGGCGCAGAGCGGCAGTGTTAGCGCGGCTGTGAAAGCGCAGGCAAGGAGCGGTGAAGACTGGCAAGAGCGTTAAGCGCTTACAGCTACGGTGTGGGAGAAATGCCGGGACGTTTGCAATTTTCTGCCAGGGCACCGCCGAGAGTGAGACAGAGAGGCACGTTGGAAGGTCTCTTAGGAGCAGGGGCAGCACAGAGCAGCGGCCTTTCCGAGGCGCAGCGAAGGGAATGTGATTACCAGCGACAAGATAAAGAACTAAAACCTACGGTGTGGGAGAAATCGCTGGACGCTAGCAGTATCGGAGAAGGGCTCTGCCGAGAGTGAGACATCGTTGCACTGGGTAGGCGCGGGGCGAGAGCAGAGCGGCAGTGTTAGCGTGGCGGTGAAACACTGACTTGCTCCTTACTTGCTAGTGAGGAGCGGTGAGGACTGGCAGGAGCATTAAGCGCCAAGGGCATTCCCAGCCTCCAAAACACCGCAGCTCTCTGCTTGCTGTGCCTCTCTGTCTCACTCTTGGCAGTGCCCTGGTAGATAATTGCAAACGTCCCGGCATTTCTCCCACACCGTAGCTGTAAGCGCTTAACGCTCTTGCCAGTCCTCACCGCTCCTTGCCTGCGCTTTCACAGCCGCGCTAACGCTGCCGCTCTGCGCCTGCCCTGCGCCTACCCTGGTGCAACAACGTCTCTCACCACTCGGCAGAGCCCTGCTCCGAAAACGCAGACGACCAGCGATTTCTCCCACATCCTCACTGTTACTGCTCTTTATCTTGTTGCTGATAGACACCTTCCCTCCGCTGCGCTTTCACAGACTCTAAAACGCCGCAGCCCCTGCTCCGAAGAGTCCTAATACCGTCTCTCTGTCTCACTATTGGAAGAGCCCTGGTGGAAAATGGCAACCGTCCACTGATCTCTCCCCCCACACCACAGCTGTTAGCGCTTAGCTCCGATACTGCTCTTGCCAGTTCTCACCGCTACTTGCCTGCGCTTTCGCAGCCCTACTAACACTGGCGCTCGAAGGTTGCCCTGTGCCTACCGAGAGGAGCAGTGTGTCTTACACTCGGCAGAGTCCCGTTAGAAAATTGCCAACGTCCAGCAATTTCTTCCCACACGTTAGGTGTTCTCAATGCTGTCGCTGGCCCTTACGCTCCCTGCTCCGCGCATTCACAGCCTCGACATCAACGCGGCCCTCTGCTTGCCCCTGCTCCAAAGCGTCCTAACAGCGTGTCTCCCGATCTCACACTCGGCAGAGCCCTGCTCCCAAATCGGAAAAGCCCAGCCACTTCTCCCACACCGTAGCTGAAGTAAGGGCTTAATGCTGTTGCCGGTCCTCACTTTCCTTTAGCTGAGCGTTCAGTGCCCCTGCAACACAGGCTCTCTGCTATTGCCTTGTTTCTCTCCACTACAGTGACAGCTCGCTCTCGCTCTTGGCAGGGCCCCGGTAGAAAGTTGCGATCGCCCCGCGATTACTCCCGCACCGTAGCTGTAAGCGCTTAATGCTCTTGCCAGTCCTCACCGCTCTTTGCCTGCGCTTTCACAGCCCCACTACCACTGCCGCTCTGCGCCTGCCCCGCGTCTATCCAGTGCAACACCGTCTCGGCAGAGCTCTGATTCCCGTACCGCAAACGCCCAGCAACTTCTCCCACACCGTAGGCGTTAGGTTCTTAACGTTGTCCCTGGTGATCATCACATTCCCTGCGCTGTGCTTTGACAGCCTCGAAAACACCGCAGCTCTGCGCTTCCCTCTGCTCATAACCGTCCTAATACCGTGTCTCACTCTTGGAAGAGCCCTGCTCGGAAATTGCAAACGTCTTGCGCTTTCTCCCACACCGTAGTTGTCAGTTCTTAATGTGGTCGCTGGTAATCACGGTCCCTTCACTGCGCATTCGTAGCCTGGAAAACTCCCCAGCTCTGTGCTTGCCCCCCCCCCGTCCCTTGGTGTCCTAATACCGTGTCTCCCGAGCTCACACTCAGCAGAGCTCCGCTCCGCAATCGCAAATATACTGCGGTTTCTACCACACCACAGATGGAAGGGCGTAATGCTCTTGCCACTCCTCACCGCTCCTTGCCTGCGCTTTCACAGCGCCACTAACACATCCGCGCTGTGTTCGCCCAGTGCGTAAAGAGTAGAAAAATGTATCTCAACTCGGCAGAGTCCGGGTGCCAATACTTCCTATTTCTCTCAGGGTTGCCTCAGAACACTGACAAACGCTGACCGATTTCTCCCACGATATAGCAGCTGTAAGAGCTTCACACTGCTGGTGGGCCTCACCGTCCCTTGGCTGAGCTTGCACAGCCCCACAAACACTGGCGTACTGCCATTGCCTTATTTACTACAGGGACCCCAAAGTCTCGCTTGCTCTCGCTCTCTCAAGGTTGGCACAGCCCCACTGGCACTATTACAAACTTTGAGGGATTCCTCCCACAGAGTAGGACTGAGGGCCTCAAGCTGTTACTCTTCCTCACCTTCCCTTGGCTGAGCTTTCACAGCTGCACAACGAGTGGGGCTCTGCCGTGGCCCTACTTCCTCTGTGGTCCAAACGCTCTCTCTATTTCTGTCAGGATCGGAACGGCCCCACTGAAATACTACAAACGTTGAGGGATTTCTCCCACACCATAGGTCTAAGGGCCTAATGCTGTTGGTGGTCCTCACCTTCCCTTGGCTGAGCTTGCACAGGTACAAAAATCGGGGCTCTGCCATGGCCATACTTCCTATATGGTCCCGATACTTTCTCTCTCGATCTCTTTCAGAATTGCCTCAGCGTCACGGAAATCTTCACGAACGTTGAGGGATTTCTCCCGCACCATGGGTCTCAGGGCCTAAAGCTGTCGGTGGTCCTCACCTTCCCATAGCTGAGCTTTCACAGCCACACCTACACCGGCGCTCTCCTATTGCCTTACCTCCTATAGGGTCCCCAGAATCTCTCGCTCTTTCGCTCTCTCAGGGTCGGCAGAGCCCCACTCAAATATTAAAAACCTTGCAGCATTTCTCCCGCACCATAGGCCTGCGGAGTAATCGCTGGAGGTGACTTAGACATTAGACTTCGATGTACGATTTCAACAAAAGGCACAGCATTGAAGAAGCTTTCCAGGTGGAATGCAGCCGGCATCTGTTCCACAGGAAGTTCCCTAAGCCTGCAACCTTGGGTGTCGGCAACCCCAGGGGAGCCTGGTGTGCTGACTCTAAGAGGAGTTGCCCAGGGAGCGGAGTGGTGCGGAGACATCGCGGCCAAGCTCTGCCATCAGGGAACTCGGAGGAGTGCCGCGGCACCGATAAGCCGCGTAATTGCTACGCCGAGCCAACGAGCTGTCATGATTTTGACAAGATGCTGTCCTTTTGGTGAACTTTGCTCATGTTAATATCATTATAATACCAAAACCCACCTCCATCCCAAAAACTACCCGCCTCTAAGGTGAGACCACTCCTCACTGAGCCTGCGCTTTGACTTTTTCCAAGCCTTTAAAACGAAGCGAGAAAGTTTTACACCAATCATAACAAAGTATGCATGACTAGAGTCCCTCAAGCTCCGCCGGAAATTGGAAAAAATAGTATAAATTAGCCTAAGAGAGAGGGGATGTTAGGGAAGATACCATCGCGTGCTACTCTGACCTCTGGGATCAGTCGACGGGCTGAGCCTCTCTTACCCCCATCGGGACGCCTTTGGGTAAGAATCTAATACTTGGTTATACCAAGTGCCTCCCCGGGAAATGTAGAAACCTCCATAGAGGCGCCTTTATGTCTTTTGATGCATCTGTGTGACCCAAAGCTTTGGTATTTGCATGTGCCTTGCAGTCAGTGTATTTACCACCGGTAATCCAAAGAACCTGTGTGCCTGTTGCTTTAATAAATTGCTTTGATTTATTGGTCTAGCCGTGATAGTGGTCATTGAACGCGACCGGACGCTTCACGTGTGGCCGTGGTAGTTCATGCAGCACGACTAGACGAAAGGTGCCTACGTTATCCGTGCATCCGTAATCGTGGTAGTCCAGTGTACTGAACGCGACCGGACTTACAACGATGAAGCGGGTACCTTCCAAAGCCCTCTTGACGCAACAAGGTCTAAGGGCGCAATGATGTTGCTGGTACTCACCTTCCCTTGGCTCAGCTTTGACAAGACCCACAAACAGAGAGAGAGAGAGAGAGAGAGACAGAGAGAGAGAGAGACGGTGTGGGGGCGATATAGGAGGCAAGGCAAATTGGGCAGAGCACCAGGTCCTTAGATCTGCGGTGGGGGAGAAATCCTTAAACGTTTGTGAGACCGGAGTGGGGCTGTAACGGTCCTCAGAGCAAAAGAGCGAGCTTCTTCGGGGACCCTATAGGAGGGAAGTCAACAGGAGAATGCCGGTGCTTGTGGGGCTGTGAAATCCCAGCCACCGGAAAGGTGAGGACGAGCAAGAGCATTAGGTCGCCAAGGCTATTGTGTGGGAGAAATCCCTCAAGGTTTGCAATATTTCTGTGGGGCTGTGGCCAACCATGAGACAGAGCGAGAGAGAAGAGAGAGCGCGTGGGACCTTGTATGAGGTAAGGGAATAGGAAAGCGCCGGTGTTTGTGGGGCTGCGAAAGCTCAGCCAAGGGAAGCTGAGGACAAGCAGCAGCATTAGGCCCTCACACCTCTGGTGTGGGAGAAATCCCTCAACCTTTGTAACGTTTGAGTGGTGCTGCGACGGTGCTCGGAGCGAAAGAGAGAGAGAGATTTTGGGGGACCCTATAGGACGTTAAGGTAATAGCAGAGCACCAGTGTTTGTTGGGGCTGAGAAAGCTCAACCGGCGGAGCGTGAGGAGCAGCCACAGCTTTAAGCCCTAAAGCTGTGGTGTAGGAGAAGAGGCTGGGTATTTGCGATTTCGGAGCAGGGCTCTGCCGAGCGTGAGATCGAGAGACACCGGTGTTAGGACGCTTAGGAACAGAGGCAAGTGCAGAGCTGCGTGCGGCGTTTTCAAGGCTGTGAATGCGCAGCTTAGGGAATGTGATTACCAGCGAGGAGATTACGAACTACCACCTAAGCATGTGGGAGAAATCGCTGGGCGTTTGCAATTTTCTACCAGGACTCTGCCGACTGTAAGACACATTGTTCCACTGGGTAGGCACAGAGCAAGAGTAAGAGCGGCAGCGGTAGTGGGGCGGTGAAAGCGCAGGCGAGGAGCGGAGCGGACTGGCAGGAACAGTAAGCGCTTACAGCTACGGCGTGGGAGAAATCGCTGGGCGTTTGCAATTGTCTACTAGGACTCTGCCAAGAGCGAGAGCGAGCTATCACTGCGGTGAAGAGAGGCGAGGCAATAGCAGAAAGCCGGTGTTGCAGGGGCACTGAATGTTCAGCTAAACGAAGGCGAGGACCCGCGACAGCATTAAGCCCTTAGAGCTACGCGGTAGGAGAAAAGGCCGGACAGCTGCGCTTTGGGAGCAGGGCTCTGCCGAGTGTGAGATCGGGAGGCGCTCTATTAGGACACCAAGGAGGAGCAGGGGCAAGGCAGAGAGCTGCGGAGTTTTCGAGGCAGAGAATGCACACCGAAGGGAGCGTGTTTATCAGCGATAATATTAGAAACGGACACCTACGGTTTAGGAAAAAATCGCTGGACTTGTGGTGTCGGAGTAGGGCTCTGCCGAGCGTGACAGCTATTGTTGCACTGGGTAGGCGCAGGGCGGGCGCAGAGCGGCAGTGTTAGCGCGGCTGTGAAAGCGCAGGCAAGGAGCGGTGAAGACTGGCAAGAGCGTTAAGCGCTTACAGCTACGGTGTGGGAGAAATGCCGGGACGTTTGCAATTTTCTGCCAGGGCACCGCCGAGAGTGAGACAGAGAGGCACGTTGGAAGGTCTCTTAGGAGCAGGGGCAGCACAGAGCAGCGGCCTTTCCGAGGCGCAGCGAAGGGAATGTGATTACCAGCGACAAGATAAAGAACTAAAACCTACGGTGTGGGAGAAATCGCTGGACGCTAGCAGTATCGGAGAAGGGCTCTGCCGAGAGTGAGACATCGTTGCACTGGGTAGGCGCGGGGCGAGAGCAGAGCGGCAGTGTTAGCGTGGCGGTGAAACACTGACTTGCTCCTTACTTGCTAGTGAGGAGCGGTGAGGACTGGCAGGAGCATTAAGCGCCAAGGGCATTCCCAGCCTCCAAAACACCGCAGCTCTCTGCTTGCTGTGCCTCTCTGTCTCACTCTTGGCAGTGCCCTGGTAGATAATTGCAAACGTCCCGGCATTTCTCCCACACCGTAGCTGTAAGCGCTTAACGCTCTTGCCAGTCCTCACCGCTCCTTGCCTGCGCTTTCACAGCCGCGCTAACGCTGCCGCTCTGCGCCTGCCCTGCGCCTACCCTGGTGCAACAACGTCTCTCACCACTCGGCAGAGCCCTGCTCCGAAAACGCAGACGACCAGCGATTTCTCCCACATCCTCACTGTTACTGCTCTTTATCTTGTTGCTGATAGACACCTTCCCTCCGCTGCGCTTTCACAGACTCTAAAACGCCGCAGCCCCTGCTCCGAAGAGTCCTAATACCGTCTCTCTGTCTCACTATTGGAAGAGCCCTGGTGGAAAATGGCAACCGTCCACTGATCTCTCCCCCCACACCACAGCTGTTAGCGCTTAGCTCCGATACTGCTCTTGCCAGTTCTCACCGCTACTTGCCTGCGCTTTCGCAGCCCTACTAACACTGGCGCTCGAAGGTTGCCCTGTGCCTACCGAGAGGAGCAGTGTGTCTTACACTCGGCAGAGTCCCGTTAGAAAATTGCCAACGTCCAGCAATTTCTTCCCACACGTTAGGTGTTCTCAATGCTGTCGCTGGCCCTTACGCTCCCTGCTCCGCGCATTCACAGCCTCGACATCAACGCGGCCCTCTGCTTGCCCCTGCTCCAAAGCGTCCTAACAGCGTGTCTCCCGATCTCACACTCGGCAGAGCCCTGCTCCCAAATCGGAAAAGCCCAGCCACTTCTCCCACACCGTAGCTGAAGTAAGGGCTTAATGCTGTTGCCGGTCCTCACTTTCCTTTAGCTGAGCGTTCAGTGCCCCTGCAACACAGGCTCTCTGCTATTGCCTTGTTTCTCTCCACTACAGTGACAGCTCGCTCTCGCTCTTGGCAGGGCCCCGGTAGAAAGTTGCGATCGCCCCGCGATTACTCCCGCACCGTAGCTGTAAGCGCTTAATGCTCTTGCCAGTCCTCACCGCTCTTTGCCTGCGCTTTCACAGCCCCACTACCACTGCCGCTCTGCGCCTGCCCCGCGTCTATCCAGTGCAACACCGTCTCGGCAGAGCTCTGATTCCCGTACCGCAAACGCCCAGCAACTTCTCCCACACCGTAGGCGTTAGGTTCTTAACGTTGTCCCTGGTGATCATCACATTCCCTGCGCTGTGCTTTGACAGCCTCGAAAACACCGCAGCTCTGCGCTTCCCTCTGCTCATAACCGTCCTAATACCGTGTCTCACTCTTGGAAGAGCCCTGCTCGGAAATTGCAAACGTCTTGCGCTTTCTCCCACACCGTAGTTGTCAGTTCTTAATGTGGTCGCTGGTAATCACGGTCCCTTCACTGCGCATTCGTAGCCTGGAAAACTCCCCAGCTCTGTGCTTGCCCCCCCCCCGTCCCTTGGTGTCCTAATACCGTGTCTCCCGAGCTCACACTCAGCAGAGCTCCGCTCCGCAATCGCAAATATACTGCGGTTTCTACCACACCACAGATGGAAGGGCGTAATGCTCTTGCCACTCCTCACCGCTCCTTGCCTGCGCTTTCACAGCGCCACTAACACATCCGCGCTGTGTTCGCCCAGTGCGTAAAGAGTAGAAAAATGTATCTCAACTCGGCAGAGTCCGGGTGCCAATACTTCCTATTTCTCTCAGGGTTGCCTCAGAACACTGACAAACGCTGACCGATTTCTCCCACGATATAGCAGCTGTAAGAGCTTCACACTGCTGGTGGGCCTCACCGTCCCTTGGCTGAGCTTGCACAGCCCCACAAACACTGGCGTACTGCCATTGCCTTATTTACTACAGGGACCCCAAAGTCTCGCTTGCTCTCGCTCTCTCAAGGTTGGCACAGCCCCACTGGCACTATTACAAACTTTGAGGGATTCCTCCCACAGAGTAGGACTGAGGGCCTCAAGCTGTTACTCTTCCTCACCTTCCCTTGGCTGAGCTTTCACAGCTGCACAACGAGTGGGGCTCTGCCGTGGCCCTACTTCCTCTGTGGTCCAAACGCTCTCTCTATTTCTGTCAGGATCGGAACGGCCCCACTGAAATACTACAAACGTTGAGGGATTTCTCCCACACCATAGGTCTAAGGGCCTAATGCTGTTGGTGGTCCTCACCTTCCCTTGGCTGAGCTTGCACAGGTACAAAAATCGGGGCTCTGCCATGGCCATACTTCCTATATGGTCCCGATACTTTCTCTCTCGATCTCTTTCAGAATTGCCTCAGCGTCACGGAAATCTTCACGAACGTTGAGGGATTTCTCCCGCACCATGGGTCTCAGGGCCTAAAGCTGTCGGTGGTCCTCACCTTCCCATAGCTGAGCTTTCACAGCCACACCTACACCGGCGCTCTCCTATTGCCTTACCTCCTATAGGGTCCCCAGAATCTCTCGCTCTTTCGCTCTCTCAGGGTCGGCAGAGCCCCACTCAAATATTAAAAACCTTGCAGCATTTCTCCCGCACCATAGGCCTGCGGAGTAATCGCTGGAGGTGACTTAGACATTAGACTTCGATGTACGATTTCAACAAAAGGCACAGCATTGAAGAAGCTTTCCAGGTGGAATGCAGCCGGCATCTGTTCCACAGGAAGTTCCCTAAGCCTGCAACCTTGGGTGTCGGCAACCCCAGGGGAGCCTGGTGTGCTGACTCTAAGAGGAGTTGCCCAGGGAGCGGAGTGGTGCGGAGACATCGCGGCCAAGCTCTGCCATCAGGGAACTCGGAGGAGTGCCGCGGCACCGATAAGCCGCGTAATTGCTACGCCGAGCCAACGAGCTGTCATGATTTTGACAAGATGCTGTCCTTTTGGTGAACTTTGCTCATGTTAATATCATTATAATACCAAAACCCACCTCCATCCCAAAAACTACCCGCCTCTAAGGTGAGACCACTCCTCACTGAGCCTGCGCTTTGACTTTTTCCAAGCCTTTAAAACGAAGCGAGAAAGTTTTACACCAATCATAACAAAGTATGCATGACTAGAGTCCCTCAAGCTCCGCCGGAAATTGGAAAAAATAGTATAAATTAGCCTAAGAGAGAGGGGATGTTAGGGAAGATACCATCGCGTGCTACTCTGACCTCTGGGATCAGTCGACGGGCTGAGCCTCTCTTACCCCCATCGGGACGCCTTTGGGTAAGAATCTAATACTTGGTTATACCAAGTGCCTCCCCGGGAAATGTAGAAACCTCCATAGAGGCGCCTTTATGTCTTTTGATGCATCTGTGTGACCCAAAGCTTTGGTATTTGCATGTGCCTTGCAGTCAGTGTATTTACCACCAGTAATCCAAAGAACCTGTGTGCCTGTTGCTTTAATAAATTGCTTTGATTTATTGGTCTAGCCGTGATAGTGGTCATTGAACGCGACCGGACGCTTCACGTGTGGCCGTGGTAGTTCATGCAGCACGACTAGACGAAAGGTGCCTACGTTATCCGTGCATCCGTAATCGTGGTAGTCCAGTGTACTGAACGCGACCGGACTTACAACGATGAAGCGGGTACCTTCCAAAGCCCTCTTGACGCAACAAGGTCTAAGGGCGCAATGATGTTGCTGGTACTCACCTTCCCTTGGCTCAGCTTTGACAAGACCCACAAACAGAGAGAGAGAGAGAGAGAGAGACAGAGAGAGAGAGAGACGGTGTGGGGGCGATATAGGAGGCAAGGCAAATTGGGCAGAGCACCAGGTCCTTAGATCTGCGGTGGGGGAGAAATCCTTAAACGTTTGTGAGACCGGAGTGGGGCTGTAACGGTCCTCAGAGCAAAAGAGCGAGCTTCTTCGGGGACCCTATAGGAGGGAAGTCAACAGGAGAATGCCGGTGCTTGTGGGGCTGTGAAATCCCAGCCACCGGAAAGGTGAGGACGAGCAAGAGCATTAGGTCGCCAAGGCTATTGTGTGGGAGAAATCCCTCAAGGTTTGCAATATTTCTGTGGGGCTGTGGCCAACCATGAGACAGAGCGAGAGAGAAGAGAGAGCGCGTGGGACCTTGTATGAGGTAAGGGAATAGGAAAGCGCCGGTGTTTGTGGGGCTGCGAAAGCTCAGCCAAGGGAAGCTGAGGACAAGCAGCAGCATTAGGCCCTCACACCTCTGGTGTGGGAGAAATCCCTCAACCTTTGTAACGTTTGAGTGGTGCTGCGACGGTGCTCGGAGCGAAAGAGAGAGAGAGATTTTGGGGGACCCTATAGGACGTTAAGGTAATAGCAGAGCACCAGTGTTTGTTGGGGCTGAGAAAGCTCAACCGGCGGAGCGTGAGGAGCAGCCACAGCTTTAAGCCCTAAAGCTGTGGTGTAGGAGAAGAGGCTGGGTATTTGCGATTTCGGAGCAGGGCTCTGCCGAGCGTGAGATCGAGAGACACCGGTGTTAGGACGCTTAGGAACAGAGGCAAGTGCAGAGCTGCGTGCGGCGTTTTCAAGGCTGTGAATGCGCAGCTTAGGGAATGTGATTACCAGCGAGGAGATTACGAACTACCACCTAAGCATGTGGGAGAAATCGCTGGGCGTTTGCAATTTTCTACCAGGACTCTGCCGACTGTAAGACACATTGTTCCACTGGGTAGGCACAGAGCAAGAGTAAGAGCGGCAGCGGTAGTGGGGCGGTGAAAGCGCAGGCGAGGAGCGGAGCGGACTGGCAGGAACAGTAAGCGCTTACAGCTACGGCGTGGGAGAAATCGCTGGGCGTTTGCAATTGTCTACTAGGACTCTGCCAAGAGCGAGAGCGAGCTATCACTGCGGTGAAGAGAGGCGAGGCAATAGCAGAAAGCCGGTGTTGCAGGGGCACTGAATGTTCAGCTAAACGAAGGCGAGGACCCGCGACAGCATTAAGCCCTTAGAGCTACGCGGTAGGAGAAAAGGCCGGACAGCTGCGCTTTGGGAGCAGGGCTCTGCCGAGTGTGAGATCGGGAGGCGCTCTATTAGGACACCAAGGAGGAGCAGGGGCAAGGCAGAGAGCTGCGGAGTTTTCGAGGCAGAGAATGCACACCGAAGGGAGCGTGTTTATCAGCGATAATATTAGAAACGGACACCTACGGTTTAGGAAAAAATCGCTGGACTTGTGGTGTCGGAGTAGGGCTCTGCCGAGCGTGACAGCTATTGTTGCACTGGGTAGGCGCAGGGCGGGCGCAGAGCGGCAGTGTTAGCGCGGCTGTGAAAGCGCAGGCAAGGAGCGGTGAAGACTGGCAAGAGCGTTAAGCGCTTACAGCTACGGTGTGGGAGAAATGCCGGGACGTTTGCAATTTTCTGCCAGGGCACCGCCGAGAGTGAGACAGAGAGGCACGTTGGAAGGTCTCTTAGGAGCAGGGGCAGCACAGAGCAGCGGCCTTTCCGAGGCGCAGCGAAGGGAATGTGATACCAGCGACAAGATAAAGAACTAAAACCTACGGTGTGGGAGAAATCGCTGGACGCTAGCAGTATCGGAGAAGGGCTCTGCCGAGAGTGAGACATCGTTGCACTGGGTAGGCGCGGGGCGAGAGCAGAGCGGCAGTGTTAGCGTGGCGGTGAAACACTGACTTGCTCCTTACTTGCTAGTGAGGAGCGGTGAGGACTGGCAGGAGCATTAAGCGCCAAGGGCATTCCCAGCCTCCAAAACACCGCAGCTCTCTGCTTGCTGTGCCTCTCTGTCTCACTCTTGGCAGTGCCCTGGTAGATAATTGCAAACGTCCCGGCATTTCTCCCACACCGTAGCTGTAAGCGCTTAACGCTCTTGCCAGTCCCTCACCGCTCCTTGCCTGCGCTTTCACAGCCGCGCTAACGCTGCCGCTCTGCGCCTGCCCTGCGCCTACCCTGGTGCAACAACGTCTCTCACCACTCGGCAGAGCCCTGCTCCGAAAACGCAGACGACCAGCGATTTCTCCCACATCCTCACTGTTACTGCTCTTTATCTTGTTGCTGATAGACACCTTCCCTCCGCTGCGCTTTCACAGACTCTAAAACGCCGCAGCCCCTGCTCCGAAGAGTCCTAATACCGTCTCTCTGTCTCACTATTGGAAGAGCCCTGGTGGAAAATGGCAACCGTCCACTGATCTCTCCCCCCACACCACAGCTGTTAGCGCTTAGCTCCGATACTGCTCTTGCCAGTTCTCACCGCTACTTGCCTGCGCTTTCGCAGCCCTACTAACACTGGCGCTCGAAGGTTGCCCTGTGCCTACCGAGAGGAGCAGTGTGTCTTACACTCGGCAGAGTCCCGTTAGAAAATTGCCAACGTCCAGCAATTTCTTCCCACACGTTAGGTGTTCTCAATGCTGTCGCTGGCCCTTACGCTCCCTGCTCCGCGCATTCACAGCCTCGACATCAACGCGGCCCTCTGCTTGCCCCTGCTCCAAAGCGTCCTAACAGCGTGTCTCCCGATCTCACACTCGGCAGAGCCCTGCTCCCAAATCGGAAAAGCCCAGCCACTTCTCCCACACCGTAGCTGAAGTAAGGGCTTAATGCTGTTGCCGGTCCTCACTTTCCTTTAGCTGAGCGTTCAGTGCCCCTGCAACACAGGCTCTCTGCTATTGCCTTGTTTCTCTCCACTACAGTGACAGCTCGCTCTCGCTCTTGGCAGGGCCCCGGTAGAAAGTTGCGATCGCCCCGCGATTACTCCCGCACCGTAGCTGTAAGCGCTTAATGCTCTTGCCAGTCCTCACCGCTCTTTGCCTGCGCTTTCACAGCCCCACTACCACTGCCGCTCTGCGCCTGCCCCGCGTCTATCCAGTGCAACACCGTCTCGGCAGAGCTCTGATTCCCGTACCGCAAACGCCCAGCAACTTCTCCCACACCGTAGGCGTTAGGTTCTTAACGTTGTCCCTGGTGATCATCACATTCCCTGCGCTGTGCTTTGACAGCCTCGAAAACACCGCAGCTCTGCGCTTCCCTCTGCTCATAACCGTCCTAATACCGTGTCTCACTCTTGGAAGAGCCCTGCTCGGAAATTGCAAACGTCTTGCGCTTTCTCCCACACCGTAGTTGTCAGTTCTTAATGTGGTCGCTGGTAATCACGGTCCCTTCACTGCGCATTCGTAGCCTGGAAAACTCCCCAGCTCTGTGCTTGCCCCCCCCCCGTCCCTTGGTGTCCTAATACCGTGTCTCCCGAGCTCACACTCAGCAGAGCTCCGCTCCGCAATCGCAAATATACTGCGGTTTCTACCACACCACAGATGGAAGGGCGTAATGCTCTTGCCACTCCTCACCGCTCCTTGCCTGCGCTTTCACAGCGCCACTAACACATCCGCGCTGTGTTCGCCCAGTGCGTAAAGAGTAGAAAAATGTATCTCAACTCGGCAGAGTCCGGGTGCCAATACTTCCTATTTCTCTCAGGGTTGCCTCAGAACACTGACAAACGCTGACCGATTTCTCCCACGATATAGCAGCTGTAAGAGCTTCACACTGCTGGTGGGCCTCACCGTCCCTTGGCTGAGCTTGCACAGCCCCACAAACACTGGCGTACTGCCATTGCCTTATTTACTACAGGGACCCCAAAGTCTCGCTTGCTCTCGCTCTCTCAAGGTTGGCACAGCCCCACTGGCACTATTACAAACTTTGAGGGATTCCTCCCACAGAGTAGGACTGAGGGCCTCAAGCTGTTACTCTTCCTCACCTTCCCTTGGCTGAGCTTTCACAGCTGCACAACGAGTGGGGCTCTGCCGTGGCCCTACTTCCTCTGTGGTCCAAACGCTCTCTCTATTTCTGTCAGGATCGGAACGGCCCCACTGAAATACTACAAACGTTGAGGGATTTCTCCCACACCATAGGTCTAAGGGCCTAATGCTGTTGGTGGTCCTCACCTTCCCTTGGCTGAGCTTGCACAGGTACAAAAATCGGGGCTCTGCCATGGCCATACTTCCTATATGGTCCCGATACTTTCTCTCTCGATCTCTTTCAGAATTGCCTCAGCGTCACGGAAATCTTCACGAACGTTGAGGGATTTCTCCCGCACCATGGGTCTCAGGGCCTAAAGCTGTCGGTGGTCCTCACCTTCCCATAGCTGAGCTTTCACAGCCACACCTACACCGGCGCTCTCCTATTGCCTTACCTCCTATAGGGTCCCCAGAATCTCTCGCTCTTTCGCTCTCTCAGGGTCGGCAGAGCCCCACTCAAATATTAAAAACCTTGCAGCATTTCTCCCGCACCATAGGCCTGCGGAGTAATCGCTGGAGGTGACTTAGACATTAGACTTCGATGTACGATTTCAACAAAAGGCACAGCATTGAAGAAGCTTTCCAGGTGGAATGCAGCCGGCATCTGTTCCACAGGAAGTTCCCTAAGCCTGCAACCTTGGGTGTCGGCAACCCCAGGGGAGCCTGGTGTGCTGACTCTAAGAGGAGTTGCCCAGGGAGCGGAGTGGTGCGGAGACATCGCGGCCAAGCTCTGCCATCAGGGAACTCGGAGGAGTGCCGCGGCACCGATAAGCCGCGTAATTGCTACGCCGAGCCAACGAGCTGTCATGATTTTGACAAGATGCTGTCCTTTTGGTGAACTTTGCTCATGTTAATATCATTATAATACCAAAACCCACCTCCATCCCAAAAACTACCCGCCTCTAAGGTGAGACCACTCCTCACTGAGCCTGCGCTTTGACTTTTTCCAAGCCTTTAAAACGAAGCGAGAAAGTTTTACACCAATCATAACAAAGTATGCATGACTAGAGTCCCTCAAGCTCCGCCGGAAATTGGAAAAAATAGTATAAATTAGCCTAAGAGAGAGGGGATGTTAGGGAAGATACCATCGCGTGCTACTCTGACCTCTGGGATCAGTCGACGGGCTGAGCCTCTCTTACCCCCATCGGGACGCCTTTGGGTAAGAATCTAATACTTGGTTATACCAAGTGCCTCCCCGGGAAATGTAGAAACCTCCATAGAGGCGCCTTTATGTCTTTTGATGCATCTGTGTGACCCAAAGCTTTGGTATTTGCATGTGCCTTGCAGTCAGTGTATTTACCACCGGTAATCCAAAGAACCTGTGTGCCTGTTGCTTTAATAAATTGCTTTGATTTATTGGTCTAGCCGTGATAGTGGTCATTGAACGCGACCGGACGCTTCACGTGTGGCCGTGGTAGTTCATGCAGCACGACTAGACGAAAGGTGCCTACGTTATCCGTGCATCCGTAATCGTGGTAGTCCAGTGTACTGAACGCGACCGGACTTACAACGATGAAGCGGGTACCTTCCAAAGCCCTCTTGACGCAACAAGGTCTAAGGGCGCAATGATGTTGCTGGTACTCACCTTCCCTTGGCTCAGCTTTGACAAGACCCACAAACAGAGAGAGAGAGAGAGAGAGAGACAGAGAGAGAGAGAGACGGTGTGGGGGCGATATAGGAGGCAAGGCAAATTGGGCAGAGCACCAGGTCCTTAGATCTGCGGTGGGGGAGAAATCCTTAAACGTTTGTGAGACCGGAGTGGGGCTGTAACGGTCCTCAGAGCAAAAGAGCGAGCTTCTTCGGGGACCCTATAGGAGGGAAGTCAACAGGAGAATGCCGGTGCTTGTGGGGCTGTGAAATCCCAGCCACCGGAAAGGTGAGGACGAGCAAGAGCATTAGGTCGCCAAGGCTATTGTGTGGGAGAAATCCCTCAAGGTTTGCAATATTTCTGTGGGGCTGTGGCCAACCATGAGACAGAGCGAGAGAGAAGAGAGAGCGCGTGGGACCTTGTATGAGGTAAGGGAATAGGAAAGCGCCGGTGTTTGTGGGGCTGCGAAAGCTCAGCCAAGGGAAGCTGAGGACAAGCAGCAGCATTAGGCCCTCACACCTCTGGTGTGGGAGAAATCCCTCAACCTTTGTAACGTTTGAGTGGTGCTGCGACGGTGCTCGGAGCGAAAGAGAGAGAGAGATTTTGGGGGACCCTATAGGACGTTAAGGTAATAGCAGAGCACCAGTGTTTGTTGGGGCTGAGAAAGCTCAACCGGCGGAGCGTGAGGAGCAGCCACAGCTTTAAGCCCTAAAGCTGTGGTGTAGGAGAAGAGGCTGGGTATTTGCGATTTCGGAGCAGGGCTCTGCCGAGCGTGAGATCGAGAGACACCGGTGTTAGGACGCTTAGGAACAGAGGCAAGTGCAGAGCTGCGTGCGGCGTTTTCAAGGCTGTGAATGCGCAGCTTAGGGAATGTGATTACCAGCGAGGAGATTACGAACTACCACCTAGCATGTGGGAGAAATCGCTGGGCGTTTGCAATTTTCTACCAGGACTCTGCCGACTGTAAGACACATTGTTCCACTGGGTAGGCACAGAGCAAGAGTAAGAGCGGCAGCGGTAGTGGGGCGGTGAAAGCGCAGGCGAGGAGCGGAGCGGACTGGCAGGAACAGTAAGCGCTTACAGCTACGGCGTGGGAGAAATCGCTGGGCGTTTGCAATTGTCTACTAGGACTCTGCCAAGAGCGAGAGCGAGCTATCACTGCGGTGAAGAGAGGCGAGGCAATAGCAGAAAGCCGGTGTTGCAGGGGCACTGAATGTTCAGCTAAACGAAGGCGAGGACCCGCGACAGCATTAAGCCCTTAGAGCTACGCGGTAGGAGAAAAGGCCGGACAGCTGCGCTTTGGGAGCAGGGCTCTGCCGAGTGTGAGATCGGGAGGCGCTCTATTAGGACACCAAGGAGGAGCAGGGGCAAGGCAGAGAGCTGCGGAGTTTTCGAGGCAGAGAATGCACACCGAAGGGAGCGTGTTTATCAGCGATAATATTAGAGACGGACACCTACGGTTTAGGAAAAAATCGCTGGACTTGTGGTGTCGGAGTAGGGCTCTGCCGAGCGTGACAGCTATTGTTGCACTGGGTAGGCGCAGGGCGGGCGCAGAGCGGCAGCGTTAGCGCGGCTGTGAAAGCGCAGGCAAGGAGCGGTGAAGACTGGCAAGAGCGTTAAGCGCTTACAGCTACGGTGTGGGAGAAATGCCGGGACGTTTGCAATTTTCTGCCAGGGCACCGCCGAGAGTGAGACAGAGAGGCACGTTGGAAGGTCTCTTAGGAGCAGGGGCAGCACAGAGCAGCGGCCTTTCCGAGGCGCAGCGAAGGGAATGTGATTACCAGCGACAAGATAAAGAACTAAAACCTACGGTGTGGGAGAAATCGCTGGACGCTAGCAGTATCGGAGAAGGGCTCTGCCGAGAGTGAGACATCGTTGCACTGGGTAGGCGCGGGGCGAGAGCAGAGCGGCAGTGTTAGCGTGGCGGTGAAACACTGACTTGCTCCTTACTTGCTAGTGAGGAGCGGTGAGGACTGGCAGGAGCATTAAGCGCCAAGGGCATTCCCAGCCTCCAAAACACCGCAGCTCTCTGCTTGCTGTGCCTCTCTGTCTCACTCTTGGCAGTGCCCTGGTAGATAATTGCAAACGTCCCGGCATTTCTCCCACACCGTAGCTGTAAGCGCTTAACGCTCTTGCCAGTCCTCACCGCTCCTTGCCTGCGCTTTCACAGCCGCGCTAACGCTGCCGCTCTGCGCCTGCCCTGCGCCTACCCTGGTGCAACAACGTCTCTCACCACTCGGCAGAGCCCTGCTCCGAAAACGCAGACGACCAGCGATTTCTCCCACATCCTCACTGTTACTGCTCTTTATCTTGTTGCTGATAGACACCTTCCCTCCGCTGCGCTTTCACAGACTCTAAAACGCCGCAGCCCCTGCTCCGAAGAGTCCTAATACCGTCTCTCTGTCTCACTATTGGAAGAGCCCTGGTGGAAAATGGCAACCGTCCACTGATCTCTCCCCCCACACCACAGCTGTTAGCGCTTAGCTCCGATACTGCTCTTGCCAGTTCTCACCGCTACTTGCCTGCGCTTTCGCAGCCCTACTAACACTGGCGCTCGAAGGTTGCCCTGTGCCTACCGAGAGGAGCAGTGTGTCTTACACTCGGCAGAGTCCCGTTAGAAAATTGCCAACGTCCAGCAATTTCTTCCCACACGTTAGGTGTTCTCAATGCTGTCGCTGGCCCTTACGCTCCCTGCTCCGCGCATTCACAGCCTCGACATCAACGCGGCCCTCTGCTTGCCCCTGCTCCAAAGCGTCCTAACAGCGTGTCTCCCGATCTCACACTCGGCAGAGCCCTGCTCCCAAATCGGAAAAGCCCAGCCACTTCTCCCACACCGTAGCTGAAGTAAGGGCTTAATGCTGTTGCCGGTCCTCACTTTCCTTTAGCTGAGCGTTCAGTGCCCCTGCAACACAGGCTCTCTGCTATTGCCTTGTTTCTCTCCACTACAGTGACAGCTCGCTCTCGCTCTTGGCAGGGCCCCGGTAGAAAGTTGCGATCGCCCCGCGATTACTCCCGCACCGTAGCTGTAAGCGCTTAATGCTCTTGCCAGTCCTCACCGCTCTTTGCCTGCGCTTTCACAGCCCCACTACCACTGCCGCTCTGCGCCTGCCCCGCGTCTATCCAGTGCAACACCGTCTCGGCAGAGCTCTGATTCCCGTACCGCAAACGCCCAGCAACTTCTCCCACACCGTAGGCGTTAGGTTCTTAACGTTGTCCCTGGTGATCATCACATTCCCTGCGCTGTGCTTTGACAGCCTCGAAAACACCGCAGCTCTGCGCTTCCCTCTGCTCATAACCGTCCTAATACCGTGTCTCACTCTTGGAAGAGCCCTGCTCGGAAATTGCAAACGTCTTGCGCTTTCTCCCACACCGTAGTTGTCAGTTCTTAATGTGGTCGCTGGTAATCACGGTCCCTTCACTGCGCATTCGTAGCCTGGAAAACTCCCCAGCTCTGTGCTTGCCCCCCCCCCGTCCCTTGGTGTCCTAATACCGTGTCTCCCGAGCTCACACTCAGCAGAGCTCCGCTCCGCAATCGCAAATATACTGCGGTTTCTACCACACCACAGATGGAAGGGCGTAATGCTCTTGCCACTCCTCACCGCTCCTTGCCTGCGCTTTCACAGCGCCACTAACACATCCGCGCTGTGTTCGCCCAGTGCGTAAAGAGTAGAAAAATGTATCTCAACTCGGCAGAGTCCGGGTGCCAATACTTCCTATTTCTCTCAGGGTTGCCTCAGAACACTGACAAACGCTGACCGATTTCTCCCACGATATAGCAGCTGTAAGAGCTTCACACTGCTGGTGGGCCTCACCGTCCCTTGGCTGAGCTTGCACAGCCCCACAAACACTGGCGTACTGCCATTGCCTTATTTACTACAGGGACCCCAAAGTCTCGCTTGCTCTCGCTCTCTCAAGGTTGGCACAGCCCCACTGGCACTATTACAAACTTTGAGGGATTCCTCCCACAGAGTAGGACTGAGGGCCTCAAGCTGTTACTCTTCCTCACCTTCCCTTGGCTGAGCTTTCACAGCTGCACAACGAGTGGGGCTCTGCCGTGGCCCTACTTCCTCTGTGGTCCAAACGCTCTCTCTATTTCTGTCAGGATCGGAACGGCCCCACTGAAATACTACAAACGTTGAGGGATTTCTCCCACACCATAGGTCTAAGGGCCTAATGCTGTTGGTGGTCCTCACCTTCCCTTGGCTGAGCTTGCACAGGTACAAAAATCGGGGCTCTGCCATGGCCATACTTCCTATATGGTCCCGATACTTTCTCTCTCGATCTCTTTCAGAATTGCCTCAGCGTCACGGAAATCTTCACGAACGTTGAGGGATTTCTCCCGCACCATGGGTCTCAGGGCCTAAAGCTGTCGGTGGTCCTCACCTTCCCATAGCTGAGCTTTCACAGCCACACCTACACCGGCGCTCTCCTATTGCCTTACCTCCTATAGGGTCCCCAGAATCTCTCGCTCTTTCGCTCTCTCAGGGTCGGCAGAGCCCCACTCAAATATTAAAAACCTTGCAGCATTTCTCCCGCACCATAGGCCTGCGGAGTAATCGCTGGAGGTGACTTAGACATTAGACTTCGATGTACGATTTCAACAAAAGGCACAGCATTGAAGAAGCTTTCCAGGTGGAATGCAGCCGGCATCTGTTCCACAGGAAGTTCCCTAAGCCTGCAACCTTGGGTGTCGGCAACCCCAGGGGAGCCTGGTGTGCTGACTCTAAGAGGAGTTGCCCAGGGAGCGGAGTGGTGCGGAGACATCGCGGCCAAGCTCTGCCATCAGGGAACTCGGAGGAGTGCCGCGGCACCGATAAGCCGCGTAATTGCTACGCCGAGCCAACGAGCTGTCATGATTTTGACAAGATGCTGTCCTTTTGGTGAACTTTGCTCATGTTAATATCATTATAATACCAAAACCCACCTCCATCCCAAAAACTACCCGCCTCTAAGGTGAGACCACTCCTCACTGAGCCTGCGCTTTGACTTTTTCCAAGCCTTTAAAACGAAGCGAGAAAGTTTTACACCAATCATAACAAAGTATGCATGACTAGAGTCCCTCAAGCTCCGCCGGAAATTGGAAAAAATAGTATAAATTAGCCTAAGAGAGAGGGGATGTTAGGGAAGATACCATCGCGTGCTACTCTGACCTCTGGGATCAGTCGACGGGCTGAGCCTCTCTTACCCCCATCGGGACGCCTTTGGGTAAGAATCTAATACTTGGTTATACCAAGTGCCTCCCCGGGAAATGTAGAAACCTCCATAGAGGCGCCTTTATGTCTTTTGATGCATCTGTGTGACCCAAAGCTTTGGTATTTGCATGTGCCTTGCAGTCAGTGTATTTACCACCGGTAATCCAAAGAACCTGTGTGCCTGTTGCTTTAATAAATTGCTTTGATTTATTGGTCTAGCCGTGATAGTGGTCATTGAACGCGACCGGACGCTTCACGTGTGGCCGTGGTAGTTCATGCAGCACGACTAGACGAAAGGTGCCTACGTTATCCGTGCATCCGTAATCGTGGTAGTCCAGTGTACTGAACGCGACCGGACTTACAACGATGAAGCGGGTACCTTCCAAAGCCCTCTTGACGCAACAAGGTCTAAGGGCGCAATGATGTTGCTGGTACTCACCTTCCCTTGGCTCAGCTTTGACAAGACCCACAAACAGAGAGAGAGAGAGAGAGAGAGACAGAGAGAGAGAGAGACGGTGTGGGGGCGATATAGGAGGCAAGGCAAATTGGGCAGAGCACCAGGTCCTTAGATCTGCGGTGGGGGAGAAATCCTTAAACGTTTGTGAGACCGGAGTGGGGCTGTAACGGTCCTCAGAGCAAAAGAGCGAGCTTCTTCGGGGACCCTATAGGAGGGAAGTCAACAGGAGAATGCCGGTGCTTGTGGGGCTGTGAAATCCCAGCCACCGGAAAGGTGAGGACGAGCAAGAGCATTAGGTCGCCAAGGCTATTGTGTGGGAGAAATCCCTCAAGGTTTGCAATATTTCTGTGGGGCTGTGGCCAACCATGAGACAGAGCGAGAGAGAAGAGAGAGCGCGTGGGACCTTGTATGAGATAAGGGAATAGGAAAGCGCCGGTGTTTGTGGGGCTGCGAAAGCTCAGCCAAGGGAAGCTGAGGACAAGCAGCAGCATTAGGCCCTCACACCTCTGGTGTGGGAGAAATCCCTCAACCTTTGTAACGTTTGAGTGGTGCTGCGACGGTGCTCGGAGCGAAAGAGAGAGAGAGATTTTGGGGGACCCTATAGGACGTTAAGGTAATAGCAGAGCACCAGTGTTTGTTGGGGCTGAGAAAGCTCAACCGGCGGAGCGTGAGGAGCAGCCACAGCTTTAAGCCCTAAAGCTGTGGTGTAGGAGAAGAGGCTGGGTATTTGCGATTTCGGAGCAGGGCTCTGCCGAGCGTGAGATCGAGAGACACCGGTGTTAGGACGCTTAGGAACAGAGGCAAGTGCAGAGCTGCGTGCGGCGTTTTCAAGGCTGTGAATGCGCAGCTTAGGGAATGTGATTACCAGCGAGGAGATTACGAACTACCACCTAGCATGTGGGAGAAATCGCTGGGCGTTTGCAATTTTCTACCAGGACTCTGCCGACTGTAAGACACATTGTTCCACTGGGTAGGCACAGAGCAAGAGTAAGAGCGGCAGCGGTAGTGGGGCGGTGAAAGCGCAGGCGAGGAGCGGAGCGGACTGGCAGGAACAGTAAGCGCTTACAGCTACGGCGTGGGAGAAATCGCTGGGCGTTTGCAATTGTCTACTAGGACTCTGCCAAGAGCGAGAGCGAGCTATCACTGCGGTGAAGAGAGGCGAGGCAATAGCAGAAAGCCGGTGTTGCAGGGGCACTGAATGTTCAGCTAAACGAAGGCGAGGACCCGCGACAGCATTAAGCCCTTAGAGCTACGCGGTAGGAGAAAAGGCCGGACAGCTGCGCTTTGGGAGCAGGGCTCTGCCGAGTGTGAGATCGGGAGGCGCTCTATTAGGACACCAAGGAGGAGCAGGGGCAAGGCAGAGAGCTGCGGAGTTTTCGAGGCAGAGAATGCACACCGAAGGGAGCGTGTTTATCAGCGATAATATTAGAAACGGACACCTACGGTTTAGGAAAAAATCGCTGGACTTGTGGTGTCGGAGTAGGGCTCTGCCGAGCGTGACAGCTATTGTTGCACTGGGTAGGCGCAGGGCGGGCGCAGAGCGGCAGTGTTAGCGCGGCTGTGAAAGCGCAGGCAAGGAGCGGTGAAGACTGGCAAGAGCGTTAAGCGCTTACAGCTACGGTGTGGGAGAAATGCCGGGACGTTTGCAATTTTCTGCCAGGGCACCGCCGAGAGTGAGACAGAGAGGCACGTTGGAAGGTCTCTTAGGAGCAGGGGCAGCACAGAGCAGCGGCCTTTCCGAGGCGCAGCGAAGGGAATGTGATTACCAGCGACAAGATAAAGAACTAAAACCTACGGTGTGGGAGAAATCGCTGGACGCTAGCAGTATCGGAGAAGGGCTCTGCCGAGAGTGAGACATCGTTGCACTGGGTAGGCGCGGGGCGAGAGCAGAGCGGCAGTGTTAGCGTGGCGGTGAAACACTGACTTGCTCCTTACTTGCTAGTGAGGAGCGGTGAGGACTGGCAGGAGCATTAAGCGCCAAGGGCATTCCCAGCCTCCAAAACACCGCAGCTCTCTGCTTGCTGTGCCTCTCTGTCTCACTCTTGGCAGTGCCCTGGTAGATAATTGCAAACGTCCCGGCATTTCTCCCACACCGTAGCTGTAAGCGCTTAACGCTCTTGCCAGTCCTCACCGCTCCTTGCCTGCGCTTTCACAGCCGCGCTAACGCTGCCGCTCTGCGCCTGCCCTGCGCCTACCCTGGTGCAACAACGTCTCTCACCACTCGGCAGAGCCCTGCTCCGAAAACGCAGACGACCAGCGATTTCTCCCACATCCTCACTGTTACTGCTCTTTATCTTGTTGCTGATAGACACCTTCCCTCCGCTGCGCTTTCACAGACTCTAAAACGCCGCAGCCCCTGCTCCGAAGAGTCCTAATACCGTCTCTCTGTCTCACTATTGGAAGAGCCCTGGTGGAAAATGGCAACCGTCCACTGATCTCTCCCCCCACACCACAGCTGTTAGCGCTTAGCTCCGATACTGCTCTTGCCAGTTCTCACCGCTACTTGCCTGCGCTTTCGCAGCCCTACTAACACTGGCGCTCGAAGGTTGCCCTGTGCCTACCGAGAGGAGCAGTGTGTCTTACACTCGGCAGAGTCCCGTTAGAAAATTGCCAACGTCCAGCAATTTCTTCCCACACGTTAGGTGTTCTCAATGCTGTCGCTGGCCCTTACGCTCCCTGCTCCGCGCATTCACAGCCTCGACATCAACGCGGCCCTCTGCTTGCCCCTGCTCCAAAGCGTCCTAACAGCGTGTCTCCCGATCTCACACTCGGCAGAGCCCTGCTCCCAAATCGGAAAAGCCCAGCCACTTCTCCCACACCGTAGCTGAAGTAAGGGCTTAATGCTGTTGCCGGTCCTCACTTTCCTTTAGCTGAGCGTTCAGTGCCCCTGCAACACAGGCTCTCTGCTATTGCCTTGTTTCTCTCCACTACAGTGACAGCTCGCTCTCGCTCTTGGCAGGGCCCCGGTAGAAAGTTGCGATCGCCCCGCGATTACTCCCGCACCGTAGCTGTAAGCGCTTAATGCTCTTGCCAGTCCTCACCGCTCTTTGCCTGCGCTTTCACAGCCCCACTACCACTGCCGCTCTGCGCCTGCCCCGCGTCTATCCAGTGCAACACCGTCTCGGCAGAGCTCTGATTCCCGTACCGCAAACGCCCAGCAACTTCTCCCACACCGTAGGCGTTAGGTTCTTAACGTTGTCCCTGGTGATCATCACATTCCCTGCGCTGTGCTTTGACAGCCTCGAAAACACCGCAGCTCTGCGCTTCCCTCTGCTCATAACCGTCCTAATACCGTGTCTCACTCTTGGAAGAGCCCTGCTCGGAAATTGCAAACGTCTTGCGCTTTCTCCCACACCGTAGTTGTCAGTTCTTAATGTGGTCGCTGGTAATCACGGTCCCTTCACTGCGCATTCGTAGCCTGGAAAACTCCCCAGCTCTGTGCTTGCCCCCCCCCCCGTCCCTTGGTGTCCTAATACCGTGTCTCCCGAGCTCACACTCAGCAGAGCTCCGCTCCGCAATCGCAAATATACTGCGGTTTCTACCACACCACAGATGGAAGGGCGTAATGCTCTTGCCACTCCTCACCGCTCCTTGCCTGCGCTTTCACAGCGCCACTAACACATCCGCGCTGTGTTCGCCCAGTGCGTAAAGAGTAGAAAAATGTATCTCAACTCGGCAGAGTCCGGGTGCCAATACTTCCTATTTCTCTCAGGGTTGCCTCAGAACACTGACAAACGCTGACCGATTTCTCCCACGATATAGCAGCTGTAAGAGCTTCACACTGCTGGTGGGCCTCACCGTCCCTTGGCTGAGCTTGCACAGCCCCACAAACACTGGCGTACTGCCATTGCCTTATTTACTACAGGGACCCCAAAGTCTCGCTTGCTCTCGCTCTCTCAAGGTTGGCACAGCCCCACTGGCACTATTACAAACTTTGAGGGATTCCTCCCACAGAGTAGGACTGAGGGCCTCAAGCTGTTACTCTTCCTCACCTTCCCTTGGCTGAGCTTTCACAGCTGCACAACGAGTGGGGCTCTGCCGTGGCCCTACTTCCTCTGTGGTCCAAACGCTCTCTCTATTTCTGTCAGGATCGGAACGGCCCCACTGAAATACTACAAACGTTGAGGGATTTCTCCCACACCATAGGTCTAAGGGCCTAATGCTGTTGGTGGTCCTCACCTTCCCTTGGCTGAGCTTGCACAGGTACAAAAATCGGGGCTCTGCCATGGCCATACTTCCTATATGGTCCCGATACTTTCTCTCTCGATCTCTTTCAGAATTGCCTCAGCGTCACGGAAATCTTCACGAACGTTGAGGGATTTCTCCCGCACCATGGGTCTCAGGGCCTAAAGCTGTCGGTGGTCCTCACCTTCCCATAGCTGAGCTTTCACAGCCACACCTACACCGGCGCTCTCCTATTGCCTTACCTCCTATAGGGTCCCCAGAATCTCTCGCTCTTTCGCTCTCTCAGGGTCGGCAGAGCCCCACTCAAATATTAAAAACCTTGCAGCATTTCTCCCGCACCATAGGCCTGCGGAGTAATCGCTGGAGGTGACTTAGACATTAGACTTCGATGTACGATTTCAACAAAAGGCACAGCATTGAAGAAGCTTTCCAGGTGGAATGCAGCCGGCATCTGTTCCACAGGAAGTTCCCTAAGCCTGCAACCTTGGGTGTCGGCAACCCCAGGGGAGCCTGGTGTGCTGACTCTAAGAGGAGTTGCCCAGGGAGCGGAGTGGTGCGGAGACATCGCGGCCAAGCTCTGCCATCAGGGAACTCGGAGGAGTGCCGCGGCACCGATAAGCCGCGTAATTGCTACGCCGAGCCAACGAGCTGTCATGATTTTGACAAGATGCTGTCCTTTTGGTGAACTTTGCTCATGTTAATATCATTATAATACCAAAACCCACCTCCATCCCAAAAACTACCCGCCTCTAAGGTGAGACCACTCCTCACTGAGCCTGCGCTTTGACTTTTTCCAAGCCTTTAAAACGAAGCGAGAAAGTTTTACACCAATCATAACAAAGTATGCATGACTAGAGTCCCTCAAGCTCCGCCGGAAATTGGAAAAAATAGTATAAATTAGCCTAAGAGAGAGGGGATGTTAGGGAAGATACCATCGCGTGCTACTCTGACCTCTGGGATCAGTCGACGGGCTGAGCCTCTCTTACCCCCATCGGGACGCCTTTGGGTAAGAATCTAATACTTGGTTATACCAAGTGCCTCCCCGGGAAATGTAGAAACCTCCATAGAGGCGCCTTTATGTCTTTTGATGCATCTGTGTGACCCAAAGCTTTGGTATTTGCATGTGCCTTGCAGTCAGTGTATTTACCACCGGTAATCCAAAGAACCTGTGTGCCTGTTGCTTTAATAAATTGCTTTGATTTATTGGTCTAGCCGTGATAGTGGTCATTGAACGCGACCGGACGCTTCACGTGTGGCCGTGGTAGTTCATGCAGCACGACTAGACGAAAGGTGCCTACGTTATCCGTGCATCCGTAATCGTGGTAGTCCAGTGTACTGAACGCGACCGGACTTACAACGATGAAGCGGGTACCTTCCAAAGCCCTCTTGACGCAACAAGGTCTAAGGGCGCAATGATGTTGCTGGTACTCACCTTCCCTTGGCTCAGCTTTGACAAGACCCACAAACAGAGAGAGAGAGAGAGAGAGAGACAGAGAGAGAGAGAGACGGTGTGGGGGCGATATAGGAGGCAAGGCAAATTGGGCAGAGCACCAGGTCCTTAGATCTGCGGTGGGGGAGAAATCCTTAAACGTTTGTGAGACCGGAGTGGGGCTGTAACGGTCCTCAGAGCAAAAGAGCGAGCTTCTTCGGGGACCCTATAGGAGGGAAGTCAACAGGAGAATGCCGGTGCTTGTGGGGCTGTGAAATCCCAGCCACCGGAAAGGTGAGGACGAGCAAGAGCATTAGGTCGCCAAGGCTATTGTGTGGGAGAAATCCCTCAAGGTTTGCAATATTTCTGTGGGGCTGTGGCCAACCATGAGACAGAGCGAGAGAGAAGAGAGAGCGCGTGGGACCTTGTATGAGGTAAGGGAATAGGAAAGCGCCGGTGTTTGTGGGGCTGCGAAAGCTCAGCCAAGGGAAGCTGAGGACAAGCAGCAGCATTAGGCCCTCACACCTCTGGTGTGGGAGAAATCCCTCAACCTTTGTAACGTTTGAGTGGTGCTGCGACGGTGCTCGGAGCGAAAGAGAGAGAGAGATTTTGGGGGACCCTATAGGACGTTAAGGTAATAGCAGAGCACCAGTGTTTGTTGGGGCTGAGAAAGCTCAACCGGCGGAGCGTGAGGAGCAGCCACAGCTTTAAGCCCTAAAGCTGTGGTGTAGGAGAAGAGGCTGGGTATTTGCGATTTCGGAGCAGGGCTCTGCCGAGCGTGAGATCGAGAGACACCGGTGTTAGGACGCTTAGGAACAGAGGCAAGTGCAGAGCTGCGTGCGGCGTTTTCAAGGCTGTGAATGCGCAGCTTAGGGAATGTGATTACCAGCGAGGAGATTACGAACTACCACCTAAGCATGTGGGAGAAATCGCTGGGCGTTTGCAATTTTCTACCAGGACTCTGCCGACTGTAAGACACATTGTTCCACTGGGTAGGCACAGAGCAAGAGTAAGAGCGGCAGCGGTAGTGGGGCGGTGAAAGCGCAGGCGAGGAGCGGAGCGGACTGGCAGGAACAGTAAGCGCTTACAGCTACGGCGTGGGAGAAATCGCTGGGCGTTTGCAATTGTCTACTAGGACTCTGCCAAGAGCGAGAGCGAGCTATCACTGCGGTGAAGAGAGGCGAGGCAATAGCAGAAAGCCGGTGTTGCAGGGGCACTGAATGTTCAGCTAAACGAAGGCGAGGACCCGCGACAGCATTAAGCCCTTAGAGCTACGCGGTAGGAGAAAAGGCCGGACAGCTGCGCTTTGGGAGCAGGGCTCTGCCGAGTGTGAGATCGGGAGGCGCTCTATTAGGACACCAAGGAGGAGCAGGGGCAAGGCAGAGAGCTGCGGAGTTTTCGAGGCAGAGAATGCACACCGAAGGGAGCGTGTTTATCAGCGATAATATTAGAAACGGACACCTACGGTTTAGGAAAAAATCGCTGGACTTGTGGTGTCGGAGTAGGGCTCTGCCGAGCGTGACAGCTATTGTTGCACTGGGTAGGCGCAGGGCGGGCGCAGAGCGGCAGTGTTAGCGCGGCTGTGAAAGCGCAGGCAAGGAGCGGTGAAGACTGGCAAGAGCGTTAAGCGCTTACAGCTACGGTGTGGGAGAAATGCCGGGACGTTTGCAATTTTCTGCCAGGGCACCGCCGAGAGTGAGACAGAGAGGCACGTTGGAAGGTCTCTTAGGAGCAGGGGCAGCACAGAGCAGCGGCCTTTCCGAGGCGCAGCGAAGGGAATGTGATTACCAGCGACAAGATAAAGAACTAAAACCTACGGTGTGGGAGAAATCGCTGGACGCTAGCAGTATCGGAGAAGGGCTCTGCCGAGAGTGAGACATCGTTGCACTGGGTAGGCGCGGGGCGAGAGCAGAGCGGCAGTGTTAGCGTGGCGGTGAAACACTGACTTGCTCCTTACTTGCTAGTGAGGAGCGGTGAGGACTGGCAGGAGCATTAAGCGCCAAGGGCATTCCCAGCCTCCAAAACACCGCAGCTCTCTGCTTGCTGTGCCTCTCTGTCTCACTCTTGGCAGTGCCCTGGTAGATAATTGCAAACGTCCCGGCATTTCTCCCACACCGTAGCTGTAAGCGCTTAACGCTCTTGCCAGTCCTCACCGCTCCTTGCCTGCGCTTTCACAGCCGCGCTAACGCTGCCGCTCTGCGCCTGCCCTGCGCCTACCCTGGTGCAACAACGTCTCTCACCACTCGGCAGAGCCCTGCTCCGAAAACGCAGACGACCAGCGATTTCTCCCACATCCTCACTGTTACTGCTCTTTATCTTGTTGCTGATAGACACCTTCCCTCCGCTGCGCTTTCACAGACTCTAAAACGCCGCAGCCCCTGCTCCGAAGAGTCCTAATACCGTCTCTCTGTCTCACTATTGGAAGAGCCCTGGTGGAAAATGGCAACCGTCCACTGATCTCTCCCCCCACACCACAGCTGTTAGCGCTTAGCTCCGATACTGCTCTTGCCAGTTCTCACCGCTACTTGCCTGCGCTTTCGCAGCCCTACTAACACTGGCGCTCGAAGGTTGCCCTGTGCCTACCGAGAGGAGCAGTGTGTCTTACACTCGGCAGAGTCCCGTTAGAAAATTGCCAACGTCCAGCAATTTCTTCCCACACGTTAGGTGTTCTCAATGCTGTCGCTGGCCCTTACGCTCCCTGCTCCGCGCATTCACAGCCTCGACATCAACGCGGCCCTCTGCTTGCCCCTGCTCCAAAGCGTCCTAACAGCGTGTCTCCCGATCTCACACTCGGCAGAGCCCTGCTCCCAAATCGGAAAAGCCCAGCCACTTCTCCCACACCGTAGCTGAAGTAAGGGCTTAATGCTGTTGCCGGTCCTCACTTTCCTTTAGCTGAGCGTTCAGTGCCCCTGCAACACAGGCTCTCTGCTATTGCCTTGTTTCTCTCCACTACAGTGACAGCTCGCTCTCGCTCTTGGCAGGGCCCCGGTAGAAAGTTGCGATCGCCCCGCGATTACTCCCGCACCGTAGCTGTAAGCGCTTAATGCTCTTGCCAGTCCTCACCGCTCTTTGCCTGCGCTTTCACAGCCCCACTACCACTGCCGCTCTGCGCCTGCCCCGCGTCTATCCAGTGCAACACCGTCTCGGCAGAGCTCTGATTCCCGTACCGCAAACGCCCAGCAACTTCTCCCACACCGTAGGCGTTAGGTTCTTAACGTTGTCCCTGGTGATCATCACATTCCCTGCGCTGTGCTTTGACAGCCTCGAAAACACCGCAGCTCTGCGCTTCCCTCTGCTCATAACCGTCCTAATACCGTGTCTCACTCTTGGAAGAGCCCTGCTCGGAAATTGCAAACGTCTTGCGCTTTCTCCCACACCGTAGTTGTCAGTTCTTAATGTGGTCGCTGGTAATCACGGTCCCTTCACTGCGCATTCGTAGCCTGGAAAACTCCCCAGCTCTGTGCTTGCCCCCCCCCCGTCCCTTGGTGTCCTAATACCGTGTCTCCCGAGCTCACACTCAGCAGAGCTCCGCTCCGCAATCGCAAATATACTGCGGTTTCTACCACACCACAGATGGAAGGGCGTAATGCTCTTGCCACTCCTCACCGCTCCTTGCCTGCGCTTTCACAGCGCCACTAACACATCCGCGCTGTGTTCGCCCAGTGCGTAAAGAGTAGAAAAATGTATCTCAACTCGGCAGAGTCCGGGTGCCAATACTTCCTATTTCTCTCAGGGTTGCCTCAGAACACTGACAAACGCTGACCGATTTCTCCCACGATATAGCAGCTGTAAGAGCTTCACACTGCTGGTGGGCCTCACCGTCCCTTGGCTGAGCTTGCACAGCCCCACAAACACTGGCGTACTGCCATTGCCTTATTTACTACAGGGACCCCAAAGTCTCGCTTGCTCTCGCTCTCTCAAGGTTGGCACAGCCCCACTGGCACTATTACAAACTTTGAGGGATTCCTCCCACAGAGTAGGACTGAGGGCCTCAAGCTGTTACTCTTCCTCACCTTCCCTTGGCTGAGCTTTCACAGCTGCACAACGAGTGGGGCTCTGCCGTGGCCCTACTTCCTCTGTGGTCCAAACGCTCTCTCTATTTCTGTCAGGATCGGAACGGCCCCACTGAAATACTACAAACGTTGAGGGATTTCTCCCACACCATAGGTCTAAGGGCCTAATGCTGTTGGTGGTCCTCACCTTCCCTTGGCTGAGCTTGCACAGGTACAAAAATCGGGGCTCTGCCATGGCCATACTTCCTATATGGTCCCGATACTTTCTCTCTCGATCTCTTTCAGAATTGCCTCAGCGTCACGGAAATCTTCACGAACGTTGAGGGATTTCTCCCGCACCATGGGTCTCAGGGCCTAAAGCTGTCGGTGGTCCTCACCTTCCCATAGCTGAGCTTTCACAGCCACACCTACACCGGCGCTCTCCTATTGCCTTACCTCCTATAGGGTCCCCAGAATCTCTCGCTCTTTCGCTCTCTCAGGGTCGGCAGAGCCCCACTCAAATATTAAAAACCTTGCAGCATTTCTCCCGCACCATAGGCCTGCGGAGTAATCGCTGGAGGTGACTTAGACATTAGACTTCGATGTACGATTTCAACAAAAGGCACAGCATTGAAGAAGCTTTCCAGGTGGAATGCAGCCGGCATCTGTTCCACAGGAAGTTCCCTAAGCCTGCAACCTTGGGTGTCGGCAACCCCAGGGGAGCCTGGTGTGCTGACTCTAAGAGGAGTTGCCCAGGGAGCGGAGTGGTGCGGAGACATCGCGGCCAAGCTCTGCCATCAGGGAACTCGGAGGAGTGCCGCGGCACCGATAAGCCGCGTAATTGCTACGCCGAGCCAACGAGCTGTCATGATTTTGACAAGATGCTGTCCTTTTGGTGAACTTTGCTCATGTTAATATCATTATAATACCAAAACCCACCTCCATCCCAAAAACTACCCGCCTCTAAGGTGAGACCACTCCTCACTGAGCCTGCGCTTTGACTTTTTCCAAGCCTTTAAAACGAAGCGAGAAAGTTTTACACCAATCATAACAAAGTATGCATGACTAGAGTCCCTCAAGCTCCGCCGGAAATTGGAAAAAATAGTATAAATTAGCCTAAGAGAGAGGGGATGTTAGGGAAGATACCATCGCGTGCTACTCTGACCTCTGGGATCAGTCGACGGGCTGAGCCTCTCTTACCCCCATCGGGACGCCTTTGGGTAAGAATCTAATACTTGGTTATACCAAGTGCCTCCCCGGGAAATGTAGAAACCTCCATAGAGGCGCCTTTATGTCTTTTGATGCATCTGTGTGACCCAAAGCTTTGGTATTTGCATGTGCCTTGCAGTCAGTGTATTTACCACCGGTAATCCAAAGAACCTGTGTGCCTGTTGCTTTAATAAATTGCTTTGATTTATTGGTCTAGCCGTGATAGTGGTCATTGAACGCGACCGGACGCTTCACGTGTGGCCGTGGTAGTTCATGCAGCACGACTAGACGAAAGGTGCCTACGTTATCCGTGCATCCGTAATCGTGGTAGTCCAGTGTACTGAACGCGACCGGACTTACAACGATGAAGCGGGTACCTTCCAAAGCCCTCTTGACGCAACAAGGTCTAAGGGCGCAATGATGTTGCTGGTACTCACCTTCCCTTGGCTCAGCTTTGACAAGACCCACAAACAGAGAGAGAGAGAGAGAGAGAGACAGAGAGAGAGAGAGACGGTGTGGGGGCGATATAGGAGGCAAGGCAAATTGGGCAGAGCACCAGGTCCTTAGATCTGCGGTGGGGGAGAAATCCTTAAACGTTTGTGAGACCGGAGTGGGGCTGTAACGGTCCTCAGAGCAAAAGAGCGAGCTTCTTCGGGGACCCTATAGGAGGGAAGTCAACAGGAGAATGCCGGTGCTTGTGGGGCTGTGAAATCCCAGCCACCGGAAAGGTGAGGACGAGCAAGAGCATTAGGTCGCCAAGGCTATTGTGTGGGAGAAATCCCTCAAGGTTTGCAATATTTCTGTGGGGCTGTGGCCAACCATGAGACAGAGCGAGAGAGAAGAGAGAGCGCGTGGGACCTTGTATGAGGTAAGGGAATAGGAAAGCGCCGGTGTTTGTGGGGCTGCGAAAGCTCAGCCAAGGGAAGCTGAGGACAAGCAGCAGCATTAGGCCCTCACACCTCTGGTGTGCGAGAAATCCCTCAACCTTTGTAACGTTTGAGTGGTGCTGCGACGGTGCTCGGAGCGAAAGAGAGAGAGAGATTTTGGGGGACCCTATAGGACGTTAAGGTAATAGCAGAGCACCAGTGTTTGTTGGGGCTGAGAAAGCTCAACCGGCGGAGCGTGAGGAGCAGCCACAGCTTTAAGCCCTAAAGCTGTGGTGTAGGAGAAGAGGCTGGGTATTTGCGATTTCGGAGCAGGGCTCTGCCGAGCGTGAGATCGAGAGACACCGGTGTTAGGACGCTTAGGAACAGAGGCAAGTGCAGAGCTGCGTGCGGCGTTTTCAAGGCTGTGAATGCGCAGCTTAGGGAATGTGATTACCAGCGAGGAGATTACGAACTACCACCTAAGCATGTGGGAGAAATCGCTGGGCGTTTGCAATTTTCTACCAGGACTCTGCCGACTGTAAGACACATTGTTCCACTGGGTAGGCACAGAGCAAGAGTAAGAGCGGCAGCGGTAGTGGGGCGGTGAAAGCGCAGGCGAGGAGCGGAGCGGACTGGCAGGAACAGTAAGCGCTTACAGCTACGGCGTGGGAGAAATCGCTGGGCGTTTGCAATTGTCTACTAGGACTCTGCCAAGAGCGAGAGCGAGCTATCACTGCGGTGAAGAGAGGCGAGGCAATAGCAGAAAGCCGGTGTTGCAGGGGCACTGAATGTTCAGCTAAACGAAGGCGAGGACCCGCGACAGCATTAAGCCCTTAGAGCTACGCGGTAGGAGAAAAGGCCGGACAGCTGCGCTTTGGGAGCAGGGCTCTGCCGAGTGTGAGATCGGGAGGCGCTCTATTAGGACACCAAGGAGGAGCAGGGGCAAGGCAGAGAGCTGCGGAGTTTTCGAGGCAGAGAATGCACACCGAAGGGAGCGTGTTTATCAGCGATAATATTAGAAACGGACACCTACGGTTTAGGAAAAAATCGCTGGACTTGTGGTGTCGGAGTAGGGCTCTGCCGAGCGTGACAGCTATTGTTGCACTGGGTAGGCGCAGGGCGGGCGCAGAGCGGCAGTGTTAGCGCGGCTGTGAAAGCGCAGGCAAGGAGCGGTGAAGACTGGCAAGAGCGTTAAGCGCTTACAGCTACGGTGTGGGAGAAATGCCGGGACGTTTGCAATTTTCTGCCAGGGCACCGCCGAGAGTGAGACAGAGAGGCACGTTGGAAGGTCTCTTAGGAGCAGGGGCAGCACAGAGCAGCGGCCTTTCCGAGGCGCAGCGAAGGGAATGTGATTACCAGCGACAAGATAAAGAACTAAAACCTACGGTGTGGGAGAAATCGCTGGACGCTAGCAGTATCGGAGAAGGGCTCTGCCGAGAGTGAGACATCGTTGCACTGGGTAGGCGCGGGGCGAGAGCAGAGCGGCAGTGTTAGCGTGGCGGTGAAACACTGACTTGCTCCTTACTTGCTAGTGAGGAGCGGTGAGGACTGGCAGGAGCATTAAGCGCCAAGGGCATTCCCAGCCTCCAAAACACCGCAGCTCTCTGCTTGCTGTGCCTCTCTGTCTCACTCTTGGCAGTGCCCTGGTAGATAATTGCAAACGTCCCGGCATTTCTCCCACACCGTAGCTGTAAGCGCTTAACGCTCTTGCCAGTCCTCACCGCTCCTTGCCTGCGCTTTCACAGCCGCGCTAACGCTGCCGCTCTGCGCCTGCCCTGCGCCTACCCTGGTGCAACAACGTCTCTCACCACTCGGCAGAGCCCTGCTCCGAAAACGCAGACGACCAGCGATTTCTCCCACATCCTCACTGTTACTGCTCTTTATCTTGTTGCTGATAGACACCTTCCCTCCGCTGCGCTTTCACAGACTCTAAAACGCCGCAGCCCCTGCTCCGAAGAGTCCTAATACCGTCTCTCTGTCTCACTATTGGAAGAGCCCTGGTGGAAAATGGCAACCGTCCACTGATCTCTCCCCCCACACCACAGCTGTTAGCGCTTAGCTCCGATACTGCTCTTGCCAGTTCTCACCGCTACTTGCCTGCGCTTTCGCAGCCCTACTAACACTGGCGCTCGAAGGTTGCCCTGTGCCTACCGAGAGGAGCAGTGTGTCTTACACTCGGCAGAGTCCCGTTAGAAAATTGCCAACGTCCAGCAATTTCTTCCCACACGTTAGGTGTTCTCAATGCTGTCGCTGGCCCTTACGCTCCCTGCTCCGCGCATTCACAGCCTCGACATCAACGCGGCCCTCTGCTTGCCCCTGCTCCAAAGCGTCCTAACAGCGTGTCTCCCGATCTCACACTCGGCAGAGCCCTGCTCCCAAATCGGAAAAGCCCAGCCACTTCTCCCACACCGTAGCTGAAGTAAGGGCTTAATGCTGTTGCCGGTCCTCACTTTCCTTTAGCTGAGCGTTCAGTGCCCCTGCAACACAGGCTCTCTGCTATTGCCTTGTTTCTCTCCACTACAGTGACAGCTCGCTCTCGCTCTTGGCAGGGCCCCGGTAGAAAGTTGCGATCGCCCCGCGATTACTCCCGCACCGTAGCTGTAAGCGCTTAATGCTCTTGCCAGTCCTCACCGCTCTTTGCCTGCGCTTTCACAGCCCCACTACCACTGCCGCTCTGCGCCTGCCCCGCGTCTATCCAGTGCAACACCGTCTCGGCAGAGCTCTGATTCCCGTACCGCAAACGCCCAGCAACTTCTCCCACACCGTAGGCGTTAGGTTCTTAACGTTGTCCCTGGTGATCATCACATTCCCTGCGCTGTGCTTTGACAGCCTCGAAAACACCGCAGCTCTGCGCTTCCCTCTGCTCATAACCGTCCTAATACCGTGTCTCACTCTTGGAAGAGCCCTGCTCGGAAATTGCAAACGTCTTGCGCTTTCTCCCACACCGTAGTTGTCAGTTCTTAATGTGGTCGCTGGTAATCACGGTCCCTTCACTGCGCATTCGTAGCCTGGAAAACTCCCCAGCTCTGTGCTTGCCCCCCCCCCCGTCCCTTGGTGTCCTAATACCGTGTCTCCCGAGCTCACACTCAGCAGAGCTCCGCTCCGCAATCGCAAATATACTGCGGTTTCTACCACACCACAGATGGAAGGGCGTAATGCTCTTGCCACTCCTCACCGCTCCTTGCCTGCGCTTTCACAGCGCCACTAACACATCCGCGCTGTGTTCGCCCAGTGCGTAAAGAGTAGAAAAATGTATCTCAACTCGGCAGAGTCCGGGTGCCAATACTTCCTATTTCTCTCAGGGTTGCCTCAGAACACTGACAAACGCTGACCGATTTCTCCCACGATATAGCAGCTGTAAGAGCTTCACACTGCTGGTGGGCCTCACCGTCCCTTGGCTGAGCTTGCACAGCCCCACAAACACTGGCGTACTGCCATTGCCTTATTTACTACAGGGACCCCAAAGTCTCGCTTGCTCTCGCTCTCTCAAGGTTGGCACAGCCCCACTGGCACTATTACAAACTTTGAGGGATTCCTCCCACAGAGTAGGACTGAGGGCCTCAAGCTGTTACTCTTCCTCACCTTCCCTTGGCTGAGCTTTCACAGCTGCACAACGAGTGGGGCTCTGCCGTGGCCCTACTTCCTCTGTGGTCCAAACGCTCTCTCTATTTCTGTCAGGATCGGAACGGCCCCACTGAAATACTACAAACGTTGAGGGATTTCTCCCACACCATAGGTCTAAGGGCCTAATGCTGTTGGTGGTCCTCACCTTCCCTTGGCTGAGCTTGCACAGGTACAAAAATCGGGGCTCTGCCATGGCCATACTTCCTATATGGTCCCGATACTTTCTCTCTCGATCTCTTTCAGAATTGCCTCAGCGTCACGGAAATCTTCACGAACGTTGAGGGATTTCTCCCGCACCATGGGTCTCAGGGCCTAAAGCTGTCGGTGGTCCTCACCTTCCCATAGCTGAGCTTTCACAGCCACACCTACACCGGCGCTCTCCTATTGCCTTACCTCCTATAGGGTCCCCAGAATCTCTCGCTCTTTCGCTCTCTCAGGGTCGGCAGAGCCCCACTCAAATATTAAAAACCTTGCAGCATTTCTCCCGCACCATAGGCCTGCGGAGTAATCGCTGGAGGTGACTTAGACATTAGACTTCGATGTACGATTTCAACAAAAGGCACAGCATTGAAGAAGCTTTCCAGGTGGAATGCAGCCGGCATCTGTTCCACAGGAAGTTCCCTAAGCCTGCAACCTTGGGTGTCGGCAACCCCAGGGGAGCCTGGTGTGCTGACTCTAAGAGGAGTTGCCCAGGGAGCGGAGTGGTGCGGAGACATCGCGGCCAAGCTCTGCCATCAGGGAACTCGGAGGAGTGCCGCGGCACCGATAAGCCGCGTAATTGCTACGCCGAGCCAACGAGCTGTCATGATTTTGACAAGATGCTGTCCTTTTGGTGAACTTTGCTCATGTTAATATCATTATAATACCAAAACCCACCTCCATCCCAAAAACTACCCGCCTCTAAGGTGAGACCACTCCTCACTGAGCCTGCGCTTTGACTTTTTCCAAGCCTTTAAAACGAAGCGAGAAAGTTTTACACCAATCATAACAAAGTATGCATGACTAGAGTCCCTCAAGCTCCGCCGGAAATTGGAAAAAATAGTATAAATTAGCCTAAGAGAGAGGGGATGTTAGGGAAGATACCATCGCGTGCTACTCTGACCTCTGGGATCAGTCGACGGGCTGAGCCTCTCTTACCCCCATCGGGACGCCTTTGGGTAAGAATCTAATACTTGGTTATACCAAGTGCCTCCCCGGGAAATGTAGAAACCTCCATAGAGGCGCCTTTATGTCTTTTGATGCATCTGTGTGACCCAAAGCTTTGGTATTTGCATGTGCCTTGCAGTCAGTGTATTTACCACCGGTAATCCAAAGAACCTGTGTGCCTGTTGCTTTAATAAATTGCTTTGATTTATTGGTCTAGCCGTGATAGTGGTCATTGAACGCGACCGGACGCTTCACGTGTGGCCGTGGTAGTTCATGCAGCACGACTAGACGAAAGGTGCCTACGTTATCCGTGCATCCGTAATCGTGGTAGTCCAGTGTACTGAACGCGACCGGACTTACAACGATGAAGCGGGTACCTTCCAAAGCCCTCTTGACGCAACAAGGTCTAAGGGCGCAATGATGTTGCTGGTACTCACCTTCCCTTGGCTCAGCTTTGACAAGACCCACAAACAGAGAGAGAGAGAGAGAGAGAGACAGAGAGAGAGAGAGACGGTGTGGGGGCGATATAGGAGGCAAGGCAAATTGGGCAGAGCACCAGGTCCTTAGATCTGCGGTGGGGGAGAAATCCTTAAACGTTTGTGAGACCGGAGTGGGGCTGTAACGGTCCTCAGAGCAAAAGAGCGAGCTTCTTCGGGGACCCTATAGGAGGGAAGTCAACAGGAGAATGCCGGTGCTTGTGGGGCTGTGAAATCCCAGCCACCGGAAAGGTGAGGACGAGCAAGAGCATTAGGTCGCCAAGGCTATTGTGTGGGAGAAATCCCTCAAGGTTTGCAATATTTCTGTGGGGCTGTGGCCAACCATGAGACAGAGCGAGAGAGAAGAGACAGCGCGTGGGACCTTGTATGAGGTAAGGGAATAGGAAAGCGCCGGTGTTTGTGGGGCTGCGAAAGCTCAGCCAAGGGAAGCTGAGGACAAGCAGCAGCATTAGGCCCTCACACCTCTGGTGTGGGAGAAATCCCTCAACCTTTGTAACGTTTGAGTGGTGCTGCGACGGTGCTCGGAGCGAAAGAGAGAGAGAGATTTTGGGGGACCCTATAGGACGTTAAGGTAATAGCAGAGCACCAGTGTTTGTTGGGGCTGAGAAAGCTCAACCGGCGGAGCGTGAGGAGCAGCCACAGCTTTAAGCCCTAAAGCTGTGGTGTAGGAGAAGAGGCTGGGTATTTGCGATTTCGGAGCAGGGCTCTGCCGAGCGTGAGATCGAGAGACACCGGTGTTAGGACGCTTAGGAACAGAGGCAAGTGCAGAGCTGCGTGCGGCGTTTTCAAGGCTGTGAATGCGCAGCTTAGGGAATGTGATTACCAGCGAGGAGATTACGAACTACCACCTAAGCATGTGGGAGAAATCGCTGGGCGTTTGCAATTTTCTACCAGGACTCTGCCGACTGTAAGACACATTGTTCCACTGGGTAGGCACAGAGCAAGAGTAAGAGCGGCAGCGGTAGTGGGGCGGTGAAAGCGCAGGCGAGGAGCGGAGCGGACTGGCAGGAACAGTAAGCGCTTACAGCTACGGCGTGGGAGAAATCGCTGGGCGTTTGCAATTGTCTACTAGGACTCTGCCAAGAGCGAGAGCGAGCTATCACTGCGGTGAAGAGAGGCGAGGCAATAGCAGAAAGCCGGTGTTGCAGGGGCACTGAATGTTCAGCTAAACGAAGGCGAGGACCCGCGACAGCATTAAGCCCTTAGAGCTACGCGGTAGGAGAAAAGGCCGGACAGCTGCGCTTTGGGAGCAGGGCTCTGCCGAGTGTGAGATCGGGAGGCGCTCTATTAGGACACCAAGGAGGAGCAGGGGCAAGGCAGAGAGCTGCGGAGTTTTCGAGGCAGAGAATGCACACCGAAGGGAGCGTGTTTATCAGCGATAATATTAGAGACGGACACCTACGGTTTAGGAAAAAATCGCTGGACTTGTGGTGTCGGAGTAGGGCTCTGCCGAGCGTGACAGCTATTGTTGCACTGGGTAGGCGCAGGGCGGGCGCAGAGCGGCAGTGTTAGCGCGGCTGTGAAAGCGCAGGCAAGGAGCGGTGAAGACTGGCAAGAGCGTTAAGCGCTTACAGCTACGGTGTGGGAGAAATGCCGGGACGTTTGCAATTTTCTGCCAGGGCACCGCCGAGAGTGAGACAGAGAGGCACGTTGGAAGGTCTCTTAGGAGCAGGGGCAGCACAGAGCAGCGGCCTTTCCGAGGCGCAGCGAAGGGAATGTGATTACCAGCGACAAGATAAAGAACTAAAACCTACGGTGTGGGAGAAATCGCTGGACGCTAGCAGTATCGGAGAAGGGCTCTGCCGAGAGTGAGACATCGTTGCACTGGGTAGGCGCGGGGCGAGAGCAGAGCGGCAGTGTTAGCGTGGCGGTGAAACACTGACTTGCTCCTTACTTGCTAGTGAGGAGCGGTGAGGACTGGCAGGAGCATTAAGCGCCAAGGGCATTCCCAGCCTCCAAAACACCGCAGCTCTCTGCTTGCTGTGCCTCTCTGTCTCACTCTTGGCAGTGCCCTGGTAGATAATTGCAAACGTCCCGGCATTTCTCCCACACCGTAGCTGTAAGCGCTTAACGCTCTTGCCAGTCCTCACCGCTCCTTGCCTGCGCTTTCACAGCCGCGCTAACGCTGCCGCTCTGCGCCTGCCCTGCGCCTACCCTGGTGCAACAACGTCTCTCACCACTCGGCAGAGCCCTGCTCCGAAAACGCAGACGACCAGCGATTTCTCCCACATCCTCACTGTTACTGCTCTTTATCTTGTTGCTGATAGACACCTTCCCTCCGCTGCGCTTTCACAGACTCTAAAACGCCGCAGCCCCTGCTCCGAAGAGTCCTAATACCGTCTCTCTGTCTCACTATTGGAAGAGCCCTGGTGGAAAATGGCAACCGTCCACTGATCTCTCCCCCCACACCACAGCTGTTAGCGCTTAGCTCCGATACTGCTCTTGCCAGTTCTCACCGCTACTTGCCTGCGCTTTCGCAGCCCTACTAACACTGGCGCTCGAAGGTTGCCCTGTGCCTACCGAGAGGAGCAGTGTGTCTTACACTCGGCAGAGTCCCGTTAGAAAATTGCCAACGTCCAGCAATTTCTTCCCACACGTTAGGTGTTCTCAATGCTGTCGCTGGCCCTTACGCTCCCTGCTCCGCGCATTCACAGCCTCGACATCAACGCGGCCCTCTGCTTGCCCCTGCTCCAAAGCGTCCTAACAGCGTGTCTCCCGATCTCACACTCGGCAGAGCCCTGCTCCCAAATCGGAAAAGCCCAGCCACTTCTCCCACACCGTAGCTGAAGTAAGGGCTTAATGCTGTTGCCGGTCCTCACTTTCCTTTAGCTGAGCGTTCAGTGCCCCTGCAACACAGGCTCTCTGCTATTGCCTTGTTTCTCTCCACTACAGTGACAGCTCGCTCTCGCTCTTGGCAGGGCCCCGGTAGAAAGTTGCGATCGCCCCGCGATTACTCCCGCACCGTAGCTGTAAGCGCTTAATGCTCTTGCCAGTCCTCACCGCTCTTTGCCTGCGCTTTCACAGCCCCACTACCACTGCCGCTCTGCGCCTGCCCCGCGTCTATCCAGTGCAACACCGTCTCGGCAGAGCTCTGATTCCCGTACCGCAAACGCCCAGCAACTTCTCCCACACCGTAGGCGTTAGGTTCTTAACGTTGTCCCTGGTGATCATCACATTCCCTGCGCTGTGCTTTGACAGCCTCGAAAACACCGCAGCTCTGCGCTTCCCTCTGCTCATAACCGTCCTAATACCGTGTCTCACTCTTGGAAGAGCCCTGCTCGGAAATTGCAAACGTCTTGCGCTTTCTCCCACACCGTAGTTGTCAGTTCTTAATGTGGTCGCTGGTAATCACGGTCCCTTCACTGCGCATTCGTAGCCTGGAAAACTCCCCAGCTCTGTGCTTGCCCCCCCCCCGTCCCTTGGTGTCCTAATACCGTGTCTCCCGAGCTCACACTCAGCAGAGCTCCGCTCCGCAATCGCAAATATACTGCGGTTTCTACCACACCACAGATGGAAGGGCGTAATGCTCTTGCCACTCCTCACCGCTCCTTGCCTGCGCTTTCACAGCGCCACTAACACATCCGCGCTGTGTTCGCCCAGTGCGTAAAGAGTAGAAAAATGTATCTCAACTCGGCAGAGTCCGGGTGCCAATACTTCCTATTTCTCTCAGGGTTGCCTCAGAACACTGACAAACGCTGACCGATTTCTCCCACGATATAGCAGCTGTAAGAGCTTCACACTGCTGGTGGGCCTCACCGTCCCTTGGCTGAGCTTGCACAGCCCCACAAACACTGGCGTACTGCCATTGCCTTATTTACTACAGGGACCCCAAAGTCTCGCTTGCTCTCGCTCTCTCAAGGTTGGCACAGCCCCACTGGCACTATTACAAACTTTGAGGGATTCCTCCCACAGAGTAGGACTGAGGGCCTCAAGCTGTTACTCTTCCTCACCTTCCCTTGGCTGAGCTTTCACAGCTGCACAACGAGTGGGGCTCTGCCGTGGCCCTACTTCCTCTGTGGTCCAAACGCTCTCTCTATTTCTGTCAGGATCGGAACGGCCCCACTGAAATACTACAAACGTTGAGGGATTTCTCCCACACCATAGGTCTAAGGGCCTAATGCTGTTGGTGGTCCTCACCTTCCCTTGGCTGAGCTTGCACAGGTACAAAAATCGGGGCTCTGCCATGGCCATACTTCCTATATGGTCCCGATACTTTCTCTCTCGATCTCTTTCAGAATTGCCTCAGCGTCACGGAAATCTTCACGAACGTTGAGGGATTTCTCCCGCACCATGGGTCTCAGGGCCTAAAGCTGTCGGTGGTCCTCACCTTCCCATAGCTGAGCTTTCACAGCCACACCTACACCGGCGCTCTCCTATTGCCTTACCTCCTATAGGGTCCCCAGAATCTCTCGCTCTTTCGCTCTCTCAGGGTCGGCAGAGCCCCACTCAAATATTAAAAACCTTGCAGCATTTCTCCCGCACCATAGGCCTGCGGAGTAATCGCTGGAGGTGACTTAGACATTAGACTTCGATGTACGATTTCAACAAAAGGCACAGCATTGAAGAAGCTTTCCAGGTGGAATGCAGCCGGCATCTGTTCCACAGGAAGTTCCCTAAGCCTGCAACCTTGGGTGTCGGCAACCCCAGGGGAGCCTGGTGTGCTGACTCTAAGAGGAGTTGCCCAGGGAGCGGAGTGGTGCGGAGACATCGCGGCCAAGCTCTGCCATCAGGGAACTCGGAGGAGTGCCGCGGCACCGATAAGCCGCGTAATTGCTACGCCGAGCCAACGAGCTGTCATGATTTTGACAAGATGCTGTCCTTTTGGTGAACTTTGCTCATGTTAATATCATTATAATACCAAAACCCACCTCCATCCCAAAAACTACCCGCCTCTAAGGTGAGACCACTCCTCACTGAGCCTGCGCTTTGACTTTTTCCAAGCCTTTAAAACGAAGCGAGAAAGTTTTACACCAATCATAACAAAGTATGCATGACTAGAGTCCCTCAAGCTCCGCCGGAAATTGGAAAAAATAGTATAAATTAGCCTAAGAGAGAGGGGATGTTAGGGAAGATACCATCGCGTGCTACTCTGACCTCTGGGATCAGTCGACGGGCTGAGCCTCTCTTACCCCCATCGGGACGCCTTTGGGTAAGAATCTAATACTTGGTTATACCAAGTGCCTCCCCGGGAAATGTAGAAACCTCCATAGAGGCGCCTTTATGTCTTTTGATGCATCTGTGTGACCCAAAGCTTTGGTATTTGCATGTGCCTTGCAGTCAGTGTATTTACCACCGGTAATCCAAAGAACCTGTGTGCCTGTTGCTTTAATAAATTGCTTTGATTTATTGGTCTAGCCGTGATAGTGGTCATTGAACGCGACCGGACGCTTCACGTGTGGCCGTGGTAGTTCATGCAGCACGACTAGACGAAAGGTGCCTACGTTATCCGTGCATCCGTAATCGTGGTAGTCCAGTGTACTGAACGCGACCGGACTTACAACGATGAAGCGGGTACCTTCCAAAGCCCTCTTGACGCAACAAGGTCTAAGGGCGCAATGATGTTGCTGGTACTCACCTTCCCTTGGCTCAGCTTTGACAAGACCCACAAACAGAGAGAGAGAGAGAGAGAGAGACAGAGAGAGAGAGAGACGGTGTGGGGGCGATATAGGAGGCAAGGCAAATTGGGCAGAGCACCAGGTCCTTAGATCTGCGGTGGGGGAGAAATCCTTAAACGTTTGTGAGACCGGAGTGGGGCTGTAACGGTCCTCAGAGCAAAAGAGCGAGCTTCTTCGGGGACCCTATAGGAGGGAAGTCAACAGGAGAATGCCGGTGCTTGTGGGGCTGTGAAATCCCAGCCACCGGAAAGGTGAGGACGAGCAAGAGCATTAGGTCGCCAAGGCTATTGTGTGGGAGAAATCCCTCAAGGTTTGCAATATTTCTGTGGGGCTGTGGCCAACCATGAGACAGAGCGAGAGAGAAGAGAGAGCGCGTGGGACCTTGTATGAGGTAAGGGAATAGGAAAGCGCCGGTGTTTGTGGGGCTGCGAAAGCTCAGCCAAGGGAAGCTGAGGACAAGCAGCAGCATTAGGCCCTCACACCTCTGGTGTGGGAGAAATCCCTCAACCTTTGTAACGTTTGAGTGGTGCTGCGACGGTGCTCGGAGCGAAAGAGAGAGAGAGATTTTGGGGGACCCTATAGGACGTTAAGGTAATAGCAGAGCACCAGTGTTTGTTGGGGCTGAGAAAGCTCAACCGGCGGAGCGTGAGGAGCAGCCACAGCTTTAAGCCCTAAAGCTGTGGTGTAGGAGAAGAGGCTGGGTATTTGCGATTTCGGAGCAGGGCTCTGCCGAGCGTGAGATCGAGAGACACCGGTGTTAGGACGCTTAGGAACAGAGGCAAGTGCAGAGCTGCGTGCGGCGTTTTCAAGGCTGTGAATGCGCAGCTTAGGGAATGTGATTACCAGCGAGGAGATTACGAACTACCACCTAGCATGTGGGAGAAATCGCTGGGCGTTTGCAATTTTCTACCAGGACTCTGCCGACTGTAAGACACATTGTTCCACTGGGTAGGCACAGAGCAAGAGTAAGAGCGGCAGCGGTAGTGGGGCGGTGAAAGCGCAGGCGAGGAGCGGAGCGGACTGGCAGGAACAGTAAGCGCTTACAGCTACGGCGTGGGAGAAATCGCTGGGCGTTTGCAATTGTCTACTAGGACTCTGCCAAGAGCGAGAGCGAGCTATCACTGCGGTGAAGAGAGGCGAGGCAATAGCAGAAAGCCGGTGTTGCAGGGGCACTGAATGTTCAGCTAAACGAAGGCGAGGACCCGCGACAGCATTAAGCCCTTAGAGCTACGCGGTAGGAGAAAAGGCCGGACAGCTGCGCTTTGGGAGCAGGGCTCTGCCGAGTGTGAGATCGGGAGGCGCTCTATTAGGACACCAAGGAGGAGCAGGGGCAAGGCAGAGAGCTGCGGAGTTTTCGAGGCAGAGAATGCACACCGAAGGGAGCGTGTTTATCAGCGATAATATTAGAAACGGACACCTACGGTTTAGGAAAAAATCGCTGGACTTGTGGTGTCGGAGTAGGGCTCTGCCGAGCGTGACAGCTATTGTTGCACTGGGTAGGCGCAGGGCGGGCGCAGAGCGGCAGTGTTAGCGCGGCTGTGAAAGCGCAGGCAAGGAGCGGTGAAGACTGGCAAGAGCGTTAAGCGCTTACAGCTACGGTGTGGGAGAAATGCCGGGACGTTTGCAATTTTCTGCCAGGGCACCGCCGAGAGTGAGACAGAGAGGCACGTTGGAAGGTCTCTTAGGAGCAGGGGCAGCACAGAGCAGCGGCCTTTCCGAGGCGCAGCGAAGGGAATGTGATTACCAGCGACAAGATAAAGAACTAAAACCTACGGTGTGGGAGAAATCGCTGGACGCTAGCAGTATCGGAGAAGGGCTCTGCCGAGAGTGAGACATCGTTGCACTGGGTAGGCGCGGGGCGAGAGCAGAGCGGCAGTGTTAGCGTGGCGGTGAAACACTGACTTGCTCCTTACTTGCTAGTGAGGAGCGGTGAGGACTGGCAGGAGCATTAAGCGCCAAGGGCATTCCCAGCCTCCAAAACACCGCAGCTCTCTGCTTGCTGTGCCTCTCTGTCTCACTCTTGGCAGTGCCCTGGTAGATAATTGCAAACGTCCCGGCATTTCTCCCACACCGTAGCTGTAAGCGCTTAACGCTCTTGCCAGTCCTCACCGCTCCTTGCCTGCGCTTTCACAGCCGCGCTAACGCTGCCGCTCTGCGCCTGCCCTGCGCCTACCCTGGTGCAACAACGTCTCTCACCACTCGGCAGAGCCCTGCTCCGAAAACGCAGACGACCAGCGATTTCTCCCACATCCTCACTGTTACTGCTCTTTATCTTGTTGCTGATAGACACCTTCCCTCCGCTGCGCTTTCACAGACTCTAAAACGCCGCAGCCCCTGCTCCGAAGAGTCCTAATACCGTCTCTCTGTCTCACTATTGGAAGAGCCCTGGTGGAAAATGGCAACCGTCCACTGATCTCTCCCCCCACACCACAGCTGTTAGCGCTTAGCTCCGATACTGCTCTTGCCAGTTCTCACCGCTACTTGCCTGCGCTTTCGCAGCCCTACTAACACTGGCGCTCGAAGGTTGCCCTGTGCCTACCGAGAGGAGCAGTGTGTCTTACACTCGGCAGAGTCCCGTTAGAAAATTGCCAACGTCCAGCAATTTCTTCCCACACGTTAGGTGTTCTCAATGCTGTCGCTGGCCCTTACGCTCCCTGCTCCGCGCATTCACAGCCTCGACATCAACGCGGCCCTCTGCTTGCCCCTGCTCCAAAGCGTCCTAACAGCGTGTCTCCCGATCTCACACTCGGCAGAGCCCTGCTCCCAAATCGGAAAAGCCCAGCCACTTCTCCCACACCGTAGCTGAAGTAAGGGCTTAATGCTGTTGCCGGTCCTCACTTTCCTTTAGCTGAGCGTTCAGTGCCCCTGCAACACAGGCTCTCTGCTATTGCCTTGTTTCTCTCCACTACAGTGACAGCTCGCTCTCGCTCTTGGCAGGGCCCCGGTAGAAAGTTGCGATCGCCCCGCGATTACTCCCGCACCGTAGCTGTAAGCGCTTAATGCTCTTGCCAGTCCTCACCGCTCTTTGCCTGCGCTTTCACAGCCCCACTACCACTGCCGCTCTGCGCCTGCCCCGCGTCTATCCAGTGCAACACCGTCTCGGCAGAGCTCTGATTCCCGTACCGCAAACGCCCAGCAACTTCTCCCACACCGTAGGCGTTAGGTTCTTAACGTTGTCCCTGGTGATCATCACATTCCCTGCGCTGTGCTTTGACAGCCTCGAAAACACCGCAGCTCTGCGCTTCCCTCTGCTCATAACCGTCCTAATACCGTGTCTCACTCTTGGAAGAGCCCTGCTCGGAAATTGCAAACGTCTTGCGCTTTCTCCCACACCGTAGTTGTCAGTTCTTAATGTGGTCGCTGGTAATCACGGTCCCTTCACTGCGCATTCGTAGCCTGGAAAACTCCCCAGCTCTGTGCTTGCCCCCCCCCCGTCCCTTGGTGTCCTAATACCGTGTCTCCCGAGCTCACACTCAGCAGAGCTCCGCTCCGCAATCGCAAATATACTGCGGTTTCTACCACACCACAGATGGAAGGGCGTAATGCTCTTGCCACTCCTCACCGCTCCTTGCCTGCGCTTTCACAGCGCCACTAACACATCCGCGCTGTGTTCGCCCAGTGCGTAAAGAGTAGAAAAATGTATCTCAACTCGGCAGAGTCCGGGTGCCAATACTTCCTATTTCTCTCAGGGTTGCCTCAGAACACTGACAAACGCTGACCGATTTCTCCCACGATATAGCAGCTGTAAGAGCTTCACACTGCTGGTGGGCCTCACCGTCCCTTGGCTGAGCTTGCACAGCCCCACAAACACTGGCGTACTGCCATTGCCTTATTTACTACAGGGACCCCAAAGTCTCGCTTGCTCTCGCTCTCTCAAGGTTGGCACAGCCCCACTGGCACTATTACAAACTTTGAGGGATTCCTCCCACAGAGTAGGACTGAGGGCCTCAAGCTGTTACTCTTCCTCACCTTCCCTTGGCTGAGCTTTCACAGCTGCACAACGAGTGGGGCTCTGCCGTGGCCCTACTTCCTCTGTGGTCCAAACGCTCTCTCTATTTCTGTCAGGATCGGAACGGCCCCACTGAAATACTACAAACGTTGAGGGATTTCTCCCACACCATAGGTCTAAGGGCCTAATGCTGTTGGTGGTCCTCACCTTCCCTTGGCTGAGCTTGCACAGGTACAAAAATCGGGGCTCTGCCATGGCCATACTTCCTATATGGTCCCGATACTTTCTCTCTCGATCTCTTTCAGAATTGCCTCAGCGTCACGGAAATCTTCACGAACGTTGAGGGATTTCTCCCGCACCATGGGTCTCAGGGCCTAAAGCTGTCGGTGGTCCTCACCTTCCCATAGCTGAGCTTTCACAGCCACACCTACACCGGCGCTCTCCTATTGCCTTACCTCCTATAGGGTCCCCAGAATCTCTCGCTCTTTCGCTCTCTCAGGGTCGGCAGAGCCCCACTCAAATATTAAAAACCTTGCAGCATTTCTCCCGCACCATAGGCCTGCGGAGTAATCGCTGGAGGTGACTTAGACATTAGACTTCGATGTACGATTTCAACAAAAGGCACAGCATTGAAGAAGCTTTCCAGGTGGAATGCAGCCGGCATCTGTTCCACAGGAAGTTCCCTAAGCCTGCAACCTTGGGTGTCGGCAACCCCAGGGGAGCCTGGTGTGCTGACTCTAAGAGGAGTTGCCCAGGGAGCGGAGTGGTGCGGAGACATCGCGGCCAAGCTCTGCCATCAGGGAACTCGGAGGAGTGCCGCGGCACCGATAAGCCGCGTAATTGCTACGCCGAGCCAACGAGCTGTCATGATTTTGACAAGATGCTGTCCTTTTGGTGAACTTTGCTCATGTTAATATCATTATAATACCAAAACCCACCTCCATCCCAAAAACTACCCGCCTCTAAGGTGAGACCACTCCTCACTGAGCCTGCGCTTTGACTTTTTCCAAGCCTTTAAAACGAAGCGAGAAAGTTTTACACCAATCATAACAAAGTATGCATGACTAGAGTCCCTCAAGCTCCGCCGGAAATTGGAAAAAATAGTATAAATTAGCCTAAGAGAGAGGGGATGTTAGGGAAGATACCATCGCGTGCTACTCTGACCTCTGGGATCAGTCGACGGGCTGAGCCTCTCTTACCCCCATCGGGACGCCTTTGGGTAAGAATCTAATACTTGGTTATACCAAGTGCCTCCCCGGGAAATGTAGAAACCTCCATAGAGGCGCCTTTATGTCTTTTGATGCATCTGTGTGACCCAAAGCTTTGGTATTTGCATGTGCCTTGCAGTCAGTGTATTTACCACCGGTAATCCAAAGAACCTGTGTGCCTGTTGCTTTAATAAATTGCTTTGATTTATTGGTCTAGCCGTGATAGTGGTCATTGAACGCGACCGGACGCTTCACGTGTGGCCGTGGTAGTTCATGCAGCACGACTAGACGAAAGGTGCCTACGTTATCCGTGCATCCGTAATCGTGGTAGTCCAGTGTACTGAACGCGACCGGACTTACAACGATGAAGCGGGTACCTTCCAAAGCCCTCTTGACGCAACAAGGTCTAAGGGCGCAATGATGTTGCTGGTACTCACCTTCCCTTGGCTCAGCTTTGACAAGACCCACAAACAGAGAGAGAGAGAGAGAGAGAGACAGAGAGAGAGAGAGACGGTGTGGGGGCGATATAGGAGGCAAGGCAAATTGGGCAGAGCACCAGGTCCTTAGATCTGCGGTGGGGGAGAAATCCTTAAACGTTTGTGAGACCGGAGTGGGGCTGTAACGGTCCTCAGAGCAAAAGAGCGAGCTTCTTCGGGGACCCTATAGGAGGGAAGTCAACAGGAGAATGCCGGTGCTTGTGGGGCTGTGAAATCCCAGCCACCGGAAAGGTGAGGACGAGCAAGAGCATTAGGTCGCCAAGGCTATTGTGTGGGAGAAATCCCTCAAGGTTTGCAATATTTCTGTGGGGCTGTGGCCAACCATGAGACAGAGCGAGAGAGAAGAGAGAGCGCGTGGGACCTTGTATGAGGTAAGGGAATAGGAAAGCGCCGGTGTTTGTGGGGCTGCGAAAGCTCAGCCAAGGGAAGCTGAGGACAAGCAGCAGCATTAGGCCCTCACACCTCTGGTGTGGGAGAAATCCCTCAACCTTTGTAACGTTTGAGTGGTGCTGCGACGGTGCTCGGAGCGAAAGAGAGAGAGAGATTTTGGGGGACCCTATAGGACGTTAAGGTAATAGCAGAGCACCAGTGTTTGTTGGGGCTGAGAAAGCTCAACCGGCGGAGCGTGAGGAGCAGCCACAGCTTTAAGCCCTAAAGCTGTGGTGTAGGAGAAGAGGCTGGGTATTTGCGATTTCGGAGCAGGGCTCTGCCGAGCGTGAGATCGAGAGACACCGGTGTTAGGACGCTTAGGAACAGAGGCAAGTGCAGAGCTGCGTGCGGTGTTTTCAAGGCTGTGAATGCGCAGCTTAGGGAATGTGATTACCAGCGAGGAGATTACGAACTACCACCTAGCATGTGGGAGAAATCGCTGGGCGTTTGCAATTTTCTACCAGGACTCTGCCGACTGTAAGACACATTGTTCCACTGGGTAGGCACAGAGCAAGAGTAAGAGCGGCAGCGGTAGTGGGGCGGTGAAAGCGCAGGCGAGGAGCGGAGCGGACTGGCAGGAACAGTAAGCGCTTACAGCTACGGCGTGGGAGAAATCGCTGGGCGTTTGCAATTGTCTACTAGGACTCTGCCAAGAGCGAGAGCGAGCTATCACTGCGGTGAAGAGAGGCGAGGCAATAGCAGAAAGCCGGTGTTGCAGGGGCACTGAATGTTCAGCTAAACGAAGGCGAGGACCCGCGACAGCATTAAGCCCTTAGAGCTACGCGGTAGGAGAAAAGGCCGGACAGCTGCGCTTTGGGAGCAGGGCTCTGCCGAGTGTGAGATCGGGAGGCGCTCTATTAGGACACCAAGGAGGAGCAGGGGCAAGGCAGAGAGCTGCGGAGTTTTCGAGGCAGAGAATGCACACCGAAGGGAGCGTGTTTATCAGCGATAATATTAGAAACGGACACCTACGGTTTAGGAAAAAATCGCTGGACTTGTGGTGTCGGAGTAGGGCTCTGCCGAGCGTGACAGCTATTGTTGCACTGGGTAGGCGCAGGGCGGGCGCAGAGCGGCAGTGTTAGCGCGGCTGTGAAAGCGCAGGCAAGGAGCGGTGAAGACTGGCAAGAGCGTTAAGCGCTTACAGCTACGGTGTGGGAGAAATGCCGGGACGTTTGCAATTTTCTGCCAGGGCACCGCCGAGAGTGAGACAGAGAGGCACGTTGGAAGGTCTCTTAGGAGCAGGGGCAGCACAGAGCAGCGGCCTTTCCGAGGCGCAGCGAAGGGAATGTGATTACCAGCGACAAGATAAAGAACTAAAACCTACGGTGTGGGAGAAATCGCTGGACGCTAGCAGTATCGGAGAAGGGCTCTGCCGAGAGTGAGACATCGTTGCACTGGGTAGGCGCGGGGCGAGAGCAGAGCGGCAGTGTTAGCGTGGCGGTGAAACAGTGACTTGCTCCTTACTTGCTAGTGAGGAGCGGTGAGGACTGGCAGGAGCATTAAGCGCCAAGGGCATTCCCAGCCTCCAAAACACCGCAGCTCTCTGCTTGCTGTGCCTCTCTGTCTCACTCTTGGCAGTGCCCTGGTAGATAATTGCAAACGTCCCGGCATTTCTCCCACACCGTAGCTGTAAGCGCTTAACGCTCTTGCCAGTCCTCACCGCTCCTTGCCTGCGCTTTCACAGCCGCGCTAACGCTGCCGCTCTGCGCCTGCCCTGCGCCTACCCTGGTGCAACAACGTCTCTCACCACTCGGCAGAGCCCTGCTCCGAAAACGCAGACGACCAGCGATTTCTCCCACATCCTCACTGTTACTGCTCTTTATCTTGTTGCTGATAGACACCTTCCCTCCGCTGCGCTTTCACAGACTCTAAAACGCCGCAGCCCCTGCTCCGAAGAGTCCTAATACCGTCTCTCTGTCTCACTATTGGAAGAGCCCTGGTGGAAAATGGCAACCGTCCACTGATCTCTCCCCCCACACCACAGCTGTTAGCGCTTAGCTCCGATACTGCTCTTGCCAGTTCTCACCGCTACTTGCCTGCGCTTTCGCAGCCCTACTAACACTGGCGCTCGAAGGTTGCCCTGTGCCTACCGAGAGGAGCAGTGTGTCTTACACTCGGCAGAGTCCCGTTAGAAAATTGCCAACGTCCAGCAATTTCTTCCCACACGTTAGGTGTTCTCAATGCTGTCGCTGGCCCTTACGCTCCCTGCTCCGCGCATTCACAGCCTCGACATCAACGCGGCCCTCTGCTTGCCCCTGCTCCAAAGCGTCCTAACAGCGTGTCTCCCGATCTCACACTCGGCAGAGCCCTGCTCCCAAATCGGAAAAGCCCAGCCACTTCTCCCACACCGTAGCTGAAGTAAGGGCTTAATGCTGTTGCCGGTCCTCACTTTCCTTTAGCTGAGCGTTCAGTGCCCCTGCAACACAGGCTCTCTGCTATTGCCTTGTTTCTCTCCACTACAGTGACAGCTCGCTCTCGCTCTTGGCAGGGCCCCGGTAGAAAGTTGCGATCGCCCCGCGATTACTCCCGCACCGTAGCTGTAAGCGCTTAATGCTCTTGCCAGTCCTCACCGCTCTTTGCCTGCGCTTTCACAGCCCCACTACCACTGCCGCTCTGCGCCTGCCCCGCGTCTATCCAGTGCAACACCGTCTCGGCAGAGCTCTGATTCCCGTACCGCAAACGCCCAGCAACTTCTCCCACACCGTAGGCGTTAGGTTCTTAACGTTGTCCCTGGTGATCATCACATTCCCTGCGCTGTGCTTTGACAGCCTCGAAAACACCGCAGCTCTGCGCTTCCCTCTGCTCATAACCGTCCTAATACCGTGTCTCACTCTTGGAAGAGCCCTGCTCGGAAATTGCAAACGTCTTGCGCTTTCTCCCACACCGTAGTTGTCAGTTCTTAATGTGGTCGCTGGTAATCACGGTCCCTTCACTGCGCATTCGTAGCCTGGAAAACTCCCCAGCTCTGTGCTTGCCCCCCCCCCGTCCCTTGGTGTCCTAATACCGTGTCTCCCGAGCTCACACTCAGCAGAGCTCCGCTCCGCAATCGCAAATATACTGCGGTTTCTACCACACCACAGATGGAAGGGCGTAATGCTCTTGCCACTCCTCACCGCTCCTTGCCTGCGCTTTCACAGCGCCACTAACACATCCGCGCTGTGTTCGCCCAGTGCGTAAAGAGTAGAAAAATGTATCTCAACTCGGCAGAGTCCGGGTGCCAATACTTCCTATTTCTCTCAGGGTTGCCTCAGAACACTGACAAACGCTGACCGATTTCTCCCACGATATAGCAGCTGTAAGAGCTTCACACTGCTGGTGGGCCTCACCGTCCCTTGGCTGAGCTTGCACAGCCCCACAAACACTGGCGTACTGCCATTGCCTTATTTACTACAGGGACCCCAAAGTCTCGCTTGCTCTCGCTCTCTCAAGGTTGGCACAGCCCCACTGGCACTATTACAAACTTTGAGGGATTCCTCCCACAGAGTAGGACTGAGGGCCTCAAGCTGTTACTCTTCCTCACCTTCCCTTGGCTGAGCTTTCACAGCTGCACAACGAGTGGGGCTCTGCCGTGGCCCTACTTCCTCTGTGGTCCAAACGCTCTCTCTATTTCTGTCAGGATCGGAACGGCCCCACTGAAATACTACAAACGTTGAGGGATTTCTCCCACACCATAGGTCTAAGGGCCTAATGCTGTTGGTGGTCCTCACCTTCCCTTGGCTGAGCTTGCACAGGTACAAAAATCGGGGCTCTGCCATGGCCATACTTCCTATATGGTCCCGATACTTTCTCTCTCGATCTCTTTCAGAATTGCCTCAGCGTCACGGAAATCTTCACGAACGTTGAGGGATTTCTCCCGCACCATGGGTCTCAGGGCCTAAAGCTGTCGGTGGTCCTCACCTTCCCATAGCTGAGCTTTCACAGCCACACCTACACCGGCGCTCTCCTATTGCCTTACCTCCTATAGGGTCCCCAGAATCTCTCGCTCTTTCGCTCTCTCAGGGTCGGCAGAGCCCCACTCAAATATTAAAAACCTTGCAGCATTTCTCCCGCACCATAGGCCTGCGGAGTAATCGCTGGAGGTGACTTAGACATTAGACTTCGATGTACGATTTCAACAAAAGGCACAGCATTGAAGAAGCTTTCCAGGTGGAATGCAGCCGGCATCTGTTCCACAGGAAGTTCCCTAAGCCTGCAACCTTGGGTGTCGGCAACCCCAGGGGAGCCTGGTGTGCTGACTCTAAGAGGAGTTGCCCAGGGAGCGGAGTGGTGCGGAGACATCGCGGCCAAGCTCTGCCATCAGGGAACTCGGAGGAGTGCCGCGGCACCGATAAGCCGCGTAATTGCTACGCCGAGCCAACGAGCTGTCATGATTTTGACAAGATGCTGTCCTTTTGGTGAACTTTGCTCATGTTAATATCATTATAATACCAAAACCCACCTCCATCCCAAAAACTACCCGCCTCTAAGGTGAGACCACTCCTCACTGAGCCTGCGCTTTGACTTTTTCCAAGCCTTTAAAACGAAGCGAGAAAGTTTTACACCAATCATAACAAAGTATGCATGACTAGAGTCCCTCAAGCTCCGCCGGAAATTGGAAAAAATAGTATAAATTAGCCTAAGAGAGAGGGGATGTTAGGGAAGATACCATCGCGTGCTACTCTGACCTCTGGGATCAGTCGACGGGCTGAGCCTCTCTTACCCCCATCGGGACGCCTTTGGGTAAGAATCTAATACTTGGTTATACCAAGTGCCTCCCCGGGAAATGTAGAAACCTCCATAGAGGCGCCTTTATGTCTTTTGATGCATCTGTGTGACCCAAAGCTTTGGTATTTGCATGTGCCTTGCAGTCAGTGTATTTACCACCGGTAATCCAAAGAACCTGTGTGCCTGTTGCTTTAATAAATTGCTTTGATTTATTGGTCTAGCCGTGATAGTGGTCATTGAACGCGACCGGACGCTTCACGTGTGGCCGTGGTAGTTCATGCAGCACGACTAGACGAAAGGTGCCTACGTTATCCGTGCATCCGTAATCGTGGTAGTCCAGTGTACTGAACGCGACCGGACTTACAACGATGAAGCGGGTACCTTCCAAAGCCCTCTTGACGCAACAAGGTCTAAGGGCGCAATGATGTTGCTGGTACTCACCTTCCCTTGGCTCAGCTTTGACAAGACCCACAAACAGAGAGAGAGAGAGAGAGAGAGACAGAGAGAGAGAGAGACGGTGTGGGGGCGATATAGGAGGCAAGGCAAATTGGGCAGAGCACCAGGTCCTTAGATCTGCGGTGGGGGAGAAATCCTTAAACGTTTGTGAGACCGGAGTGGGGCTGTAACGGTCCTCAGAGCAAAAGAGCGAGCTTCTTCGGGGACCCTATAGGAGGGAAGTCAACAGGAGAATGCCGGTGCTTGTGGGGCTGTGAAATCCCAGCCACCGGAAAGGTGAGGACGAGCAAGAGCATTAGGTCGCCAAGGCTATTGTGTGGGAGAAATCCCTCAAGGTTTGCAATATTTCTGTGGGGCTGTGGCCAACCATGAGACAGAGTGAGAGAGAAGAGAGAGCGCGTGGGACCTTGTATGAGGTAAGGGAATAGGAAAGCGCCGGTGTTTGTGGGGCTGCGAAAGCTCAGCCAAGGGAAGCTGAGGACAAGCAGCAGCATTAGGCCCTCACACCTCTGGTGTGGGAGAAATCCCTCAACCTTTGTAACGTTTGAGTGGTGCTGCGACGGTGCTCGGAGCGAAAGAGAGAGAGAGATTTTGGGGGACCCTATAGGACGTTAAGGTAATAGCAGAGCACCAGTGTTTGTTGGGGCTGAGAAAGCTCAACCGGCGGAGCGTGAGGAGCAGCCACAGCTTTAAGCCCTAAAGCTGTGGTGTAGGAGAAGAGGCTGGGTATTTGCGATTTCGGAGCAGGGCTCTGCCGAGCGTGAGATCGAGAGACACCGGTGTTAGGACGCTTAGGAACAGAGGCAAGTGCAGAGCTGCGTGCGGTGTTTTCAAGGCTGTGAATGCGCAGCTTAGGGAATGTGATTACCAGCGAGGAGATTACGAACTACCACCTAGCATGTGGGAGAAATCGCTGGGCGTTTGCAATTTTCTACCAGGACTCTGCCGACTGTAAGACACATTGTTCCACTGGGTAGGCACAGAGCAAGAGTAAGAGCGGCAGCGGTAGTGGGGCGGTGAAAGCGCAGGCGAGGAGCGGAGCGGACTGGCAGGAACAGTAAGCGCTTACAGCTACGGCGTGGGAGAAATCGCTGGGCGTTTGCAATTGTCTACTAGGACTCTGCCAAGAGCGAGAGCGAGCTATCACTGCGGTGAAGAGAGGCGAGGCAATAGCAGAAAGCCGGTGTTGCAGGGGCACTGAATGTTCAGCTAAACGAAGGCGAGGACCCGCGACAGCATTAAGCCCTTAGAGCTACGCGGTAGGAGAAAAGGCCGGACAGCTGCGCTTTGGGAGCAGGGCTCTGCCGAGTGTGAGATCGGGAGGCGCTCTATTAGGACACCAAGGAGGAGCAGGGGCAAGGCAGAGAGCTGCGGAGTTTTCGAGGCAGAGAATGCACACCGAAGGGAGCGTGTTTATCAGCGATAATATTAGAAACGGACACCTACGGTTTAGGAAAAAATCGCTGGACTTGTGGTGTCGGAGTAGGGCTCTGCCGAGCGTGACAGCTATTGTTGCACTGGGTAGGCGCAGGGCGGGCGCAGAGCGGCAGTGTTAGCGCGGCTGTGAAAGCGCAGGCAAGGAGCGGTGAAGACTGGCAAGAGCGTTAAGCGCTTACAGCTACGGTGTGGGAGAAATGCCGGGACGTTTGCAATTTTCTGCCAGGGCACCGCCGAGAGTGAGACAGAGAGGCACGTTGGAAGGTCTCTTAGGAGCAGGGGCAGCACAGAGCAGCGGCCTTTCCGAGGCGCAGCGAAGGGAATGTGATTACCAGCGACAAGATAAAGAACTAAAACCTACGGTGTGGGAGAAATCGCTGGACGCTAGCAGTATCGGAGAAGGGCTCTGCCGAGAGTGAGACATCGTTGCACTGGGTAGGCGCGGGGCGAGAGCAGAGCGGCAGTGTTAGCGTGGCGGTGAAACACTGACTTGCTCCTTACTTGCTAGTGAGGAGCGGTGAGGACTGGCAGGAGCATTAAGCGCCAAGGGCATTCCCAGCCTCCAAAACACCGCAGCTCTCTGCTTGCTGTGCCTCTCTGTCTCACTCTTGGCAGTGCCCTGGTAGATAATTGCAAACGTCCCGGCATTTCTCCCACACCGTAGCTGTAAGCGCTTAACGCTCTTGCCAGTCCTCACCGCTCCTTGCCTGCGCTTTCACAGCCGCGCTAACGCTGCCGCTCTGCGCCTGCCCTGCGCCTACCCTGGTGCAACAACGTCTCTCACCACTCGGCAGAGCCCTGCTCCGAAAACGCAGACGACCAGCGATTTCTCCCACATCCTCACTGTTACTGCTCTTTATCTTGTTGCTGATAGACACCTTCCCTCCGCTGCGCTTTCACAGACTCTAAAACGCCGCAGCCCCTGCTCCGAAGAGTCCTAATACCGTCTCTCTGTCTCACTATTGGAAGAGCCCTGGTGGAAAATGGCAACCGTCCACTGATCTCTCCCCCCACACCACAGCTGTTAGCGCTTAGCTCCGATACTGCTCTTGCCAGTTCTCACCGCTACTTGCCTGCGCTTTCGCAGCCCTACTAACACTGGCGCTCGAAGGTTGCCCTGTGCCTACCGAGAGGAGCAGTGTGTCTTACACTCGGCAGAGTCCCGTTAGAAAATTGCCAACGTCCAGCAATTTCTTCCCACACGTTAGGTGTTCTCAATGCTGTCGCTGGCCCTTACGCTCCCTGCTCCGCGCATTCACAGCCTCGACATCAACGCGGCCCTCTGCTTGCCCCTGCTCCAAAGCGTCCTAACAGCGTGTCTCCCGATCTCACACTCGGCAGAGCCCTGCTCCCAAATCGGAAAAGCCCAGCCACTTCTCCCACACCGTAGCTGAAGTAAGGGCTTAATGCTGTTGCCGGTCCTCACTTTCCTTTAGCTGAGCGTTCAGTGCCCCTGCAACACAGGCTCTCTGCTATTGCCTTGTTTCTCTCCACTACAGTGACAGCTCGCTCTCGCTCTTGGCAGGGCCCCGGTAGAAAGTTGCGATCGCCCCGCGATTACTCCCGCACCGTAGCTGTAAGCGCTTAATGCTCTTGCCAGTCCTCACCGCTCTTTGCCTGCGCTTTCACAGCCCCACTACCACTGCCGCTCTGCGCCTGCCCCGCGTCTATCCAGTGCAACACCGTCTCGGCAGAGCTCTGATTCCCGTACCGCAAACGCCCAGCAACTTCTCCCACACCGTAGGCGTTAGGTTCTTAACGTTGTCCCTGGTGATCATCACATTCCCTGCGCTGTGCTTTGACAGCCTCGAAAACACCGCAGCTCTGCGCTTCCCTCTGCTCATAACCGTCCTAATACCGTGTCTCACTCTTGGAAGAGCCCTGCTCGGAAATTGCAAACGTCTTGCGCTTTCTCCCACACCGTAGTTGTCAGTTCTTAATGTGGTCGCTGGTAATCACGGTCCCTTCACTGCGCATTCGTAGCCTGGAAAACTCCCCAGCTCTGTGCTTGCCCCCCCCCCGTCCCTTGGTGTCCTAATACCGTGTCTCCCGAGCTCACACTCAGCAGAGCTCCGCTCCGCAATCGCAAATATACTGCGGTTTCTACCACACCACAGATGGAAGGGCGTAATGCTCTTGCCACTCCTCACCGCTCCTTGCCTGCGCTTTCACAGCGCCACTAACACATCCGCGCTGTGTTCGCCCAGTGCGTAAAGAGTAGAAAAATGTATCTCAACTCGGCAGAGTCCGGGTGCCAATACTTCCTATTTCTCTCAGGGTTGCCTCAGAACACTGACAAACGCTGACCGATTTCTCCCACGATATAGCAGCTGTAAGAGCTTCACACTGCTGGTGGGCCTCACCGTCCCTTGGCTGAGCTTGCACAGCCCCACAAACACTGGCGTACTGCCATTGCCTTATTTACTACAGGGACCCCAAAGTCTCGCTTGCTCTCGCTCTCTCAAGGTTGGCACAGCCCCACTGGCACTATTACAAACTTTGAGGGATTCCTCCCACAGAGTAGGACTGAGGGCCTCAAGCTGTTACTCTTCCTCACCTTCCCTTGGCTGAGCTTTCACAGCTGCACAACGAGTGGGGCTCTGCCGTGGCCCTACTTCCTCTGTGGTCCAAACGCTCTCTCTATTTCTGTCAGGATCGGAACGGCCCCACTGAAATACTACAAACGTTGAGGGATTTCTCCCACACCATAGGTCTAAGGGCCTAATGCTGTTGGTGGTCCTCACCTTCCCTTGGCTGAGCTTGCACAGGTACAAAAATCGGGGCTCTGCCATGGCCATACTTCCTATATGGTCCCGATACTTTCTCTCTCGATCTCTTTCAGAATTGCCTCAGCGTCACGGAAATCTTCACGAACGTTGAGGGATTTCTCCCGCACCATGGGTCTCAGGGCCTAAAGCTGTCGGTGGTCCTCACCTTCCCATAGCTGAGCTTTCACAGCCACACCTACACCGGCGCTCTCCTATTGCCTTACCTCCTATAGGGTCCCCAGAATCTCTCGCTCTTTCGCTCTCTCAGGGTCGGCAGAGCCCCACTCAAATATTAAAAACCTTGCAGCATTTCTCCCGCACCATAGGCCTGCGGAGTAATCGCTGGAGGTGACTTAGACATTAGACTTCGATGTACGATTTCAACAAAAGGCACAGCATTGAAGAAGCTTTCCAGGTGGAATGCAGCCGGCATCTGTTCCACAGGAAGTTCCCTAAGCCTGCAACCTTGGGTGTCGGCAACCCCAGGGGAGCCTGGTGTGCTGACTCTAAGAGGAGTTGCCCAGGGAGCGGAGTGGTGCGGAGACATCGCGGCCAAGCTCTGCCATCAGGGAACTCGGAGGAGTGCCGCGGCACCGATAAGCCGCGTAATTGCTACGCCGAGCCAACGAGCTGTCATGATTTTGACAAGATGCTGTCCTTTTGGTGAACTTTGCTCATGTTAATATCATTATAATACCAAAACCCACCTCCATCCCAAAAACTACCCGCCTCTAAGGTGAGACCACTCCTCACTGAGCCTGCGCTTTGACTTTTTCCAAGCCTTTAAAACGAAGCGAGAAAGTTTTACACCAATCATAACAAAGTATGCATGACTAGAGTCCCTCAAGCTCCGCCGGAAATTGGAAAAAATAGTATAAATTAGCCTAAGAGAGAGGGGATGTTAGGGAAGATACCATCGCGTGCTACTCTGACCTCTGGGATCAGTCGACGGGCTGAGCCTCTCTTACCCCCATCGGGACGCCTTTGGGTAAGAATCTAATACTTGGTTATACCAAGTGCCTCCCCGGGAAATGTAGAAACCTCCATAGAGGCGCCTTTATGTCTTTTGATGCATCTGTGTGACCCAAAGCTTTGGTATTTGCATGTGCCTTGCAGTCAGTGTATTTACCACCGGTAATCCAAAGAACCTGTGTGCCTGTTGCTTTAATAAATTGCTTTGATTTATTGGTCTAGCCGTGATAGTGGTCATTGAACGCGACCGGACGCTTCACGTGTGGCCGTGGTAGTTCATGCAGCACGACTAGACGAAAGGTGCCTACGTTATCCGTGCATCCGTAATCGTGGTAGTCCAGTGTACTGAACGCGACCGGACTTACAACGATGAAGCGGGTACCTTCCAAAGCCCTCTTGACGCAACAAGGTCTAAGGGCGCAATGATGTTGCTGGTACTCACCTTCCCTTGGCTCAGCTTTGACAAGACCCACAAACAGAGAGAGAGAGAGAGAGAGAGACAGAGAGAGAGAGAGACGGTGTGGGGGCGATATAGGAGGCAAGGCAAATTGGGCAGAGCACCAGGTCCTTAGATCTGCGGTGGGGGAGAAATCCTTAAACGTTTGTGAGACCGGAGTGGGGCTGTAACGGTCCTCAGAGCAAAAGAGCGAGCTTCTTCGGGGACCCTATAGGAGGGAAGTCAACAGGAGAATGCCGGTGCTTGTGGGGCTGTGAAATCCCAGCCACCGGAAAGGTGAGGACGAGCAAGAGCATTAGGTCGCCAAGGCTATTGTGTGGGAGAAATCCCTCAAGGTTTGCAATATTTCTGTGGGGCTGTGGCCAACCATGAGACAGAGCGAGAGAGAAGAGAGAGCGCGTGGGACCTTGTATGAGGTAAGGGAATAGGAAAGCGCCGGTGTTTGTGGGGCTGCGAAAGCTCAGCCAAGGGAAGCTGAGGACAAGCAGCAGCATTAGGCCCTCACACCTCTGGTGTGGGAGAAATCCCTCAACCTTTGTAACGTTTGAGTGGTGCTGCGACGGTGCTCGGAGCGAAAGAGAGAGAGAGATTTTGGGGGACCCTATAGGACGTTAAGGTAATAGCAGAGCACCAGTGTTTGTTGGGGCTGAGAAAGCTCAACCGGCGGAGCGTGAGGAGCAGCCACAGCTTTAAGCCCTAAAGCTGTGGTGTAGGAGAAGAGGCTGGGTATTTGCGATTTCGGAGCAGGGCTCTGCCGAGCGTGAGATCGAGAGACACCGGTGTTAGGACGCTTAGGAACAGAGGCAAGTGCAGAGCTGCGTGCGGTGTTTTCAAGGCTGTGAATGCGCAGCTTAGGGAATGTGATTACCAGCGAGGAGATTACGAACTACCACCTAGCATGTGGGAGAAATCGCTGGGCGTTTGCAATTTTCTACCAGGACTCTGCCGACTGTAAGACACATTGTTCCACTGGGTAGGCACAGAGCAAGAGTAAGAGCGGCAGCGGTAGTGGGGCGGTGAAAGCGCAGGCGAGGAGCGGAGCGGACTGGCAGGAACAGTAAGCGCTTACAGCTACGGCGTGGGAGAAATCGCTGGGCGTTTGCAATTGTCTACTAGGACTCTGCCAAGAGCGAGAGCGAGCTATCACTGCGGTGAAGAGAGGCGAGGCAATAGCAGAAAGCCGGTGTTGCAGGGGCACTGAATGTTCAGCTAAACGAAGGCGAGGACCCGCGACAGCATTAAGCCCTTAGAGCTACGCGGTAGGAGAAAAGGCCGGACAGCTGCGCTTTGGGAGCAGGGCTCTGCCGAGTGTGAGATCGGGAGGCGCTCTATTAGGACACCAAGGAGGAGCAGGGGCAAGGCAGAGAGCTGCGGAGTTTTCGAGGCAGAGAATGCACACCGAAGGGAGCGTGTTTATCAGCGATAATATTAGAAACGGACACCTACGGTTTAGGAAAAAATCGCTGGACTTGTGGTGTCGGAGTAGGGCTCTGCCGAGCGTGACAGCTATTGTTGCACTGGGTAGGCGCAGGGCGGGCGCAGAGCGGCAGTGTTAGCGCGGCTGTGAAAGCGCAGGCAAGGAGCGGTGAAGACTGGCAAGAGCGTTAAGCGCTTACAGCTACGGTGTGGGAGAAATGCCGGGACGTTTGCAATTTTCTGCCAGGGCACCGCCGAGAGTGAGACAGAGAGGCACGTTGGAAGGTCTCTTAGGAGCAGGGGCAGCACAGAGCAGCGGCCTTTCCGAGGCGCAGCGAAGGGAATGTGATTACCAGCGACAAGATAAAGAACTAAAACCTACGGTGTGGGAGAAATCGCTGGACGCTAGCAGTATCGGAGAAGGGCTCTGCCGAGAGTGAGACATCGTTGCACTGGGTAGGCGCGGGGCGAGAGCAGAGCGGCAGTGTTAGCGTGGCGGTGAAACAGTGACTTGCTCCTTACTTGCTAGTGAGGAGCGGTGAGGACTGGCAGGAGCATTAAGCGCCAAGGGCATTCCCAGCCTCCAAAACACCGCAGCTCTCTGCTTGCTGTGCCTCTCTGTCTCACTCTTGGCAGTGCCCTGGTAGATAATTGCAAACGTCCCGGCATTTCTCCCACACCGTAGCTGTAAGCGCTTAACGCTCTTGCCAGTCCTCACCGCTCCTTGCCTGCGCTTTCACAGCCGCGCTAACGCTGCCGCTCTGCGCCTGCCCTGCGCCTACCCTGGTGCAACAACGTCTCTCACCACTCGGCAGAGCCCTGCTCCGAAAACGCAGACGACCAGCGATTTCTCCCACATCCTCACTGTTACTGCTCTTTATCTTGTTGCTGATAGACACCTTCCCTCCGCTGCGCTTTCACAGACTCTAAAACGCCGCAGCCCCTGCTCCGAAGAGTCCTAATACCGTCTCTCTGTCTCACTATTGGAAGAGCCCTGGTGGAAAATGGCAACCGTCCACTGATCTCTCCCCCCACACCACAGCTGTTAGCGCTTAGCTCCGATACTGCTCTTGCCAGTTCTCACCGCTACTTGCCTGCGCTTTCGCAGCCCTACTAACACTGGCGCTCGAAGGTTGCCCTGTGCCTACCGAGAGGAGCAGTGTGTCTTACACTCGGCAGAGTCCCGTTAGAAAATTGCCAACGTCCAGCAATTTCTTCCCACACGTTAGGTGTTCTCAATGCTGTCGCTGGCCCTTACGCTCCCTGCTCCGCGCATTCACAGCCTCGACATCAACGCGGCCCTCTGCTTGCCCCTGCTCCAAAGCGTCCTAACAGCGTGTCTCCCGATCTCACACTCGGCAGAGCCCTGCTCCCAAATCGGAAAAGCCCAGCCACTTCTCCCACACCGTAGCTGAAGTAAGGGCTTAATGCTGTTGCCGGTCCTCACTTTCCTTTAGCTGAGCGTTCAGTGCCCCTGCAACACAGGCTCTCTGCTATTGCCTTGTTTCTCTCCACTACAGTGACAGCTCGCTCTCGCTCTTGGCAGGGCCCCGGTAGAAAGTTGCGATCGCCCCGCGATTACTCCCGCACCGTAGCTGTAAGCGCTTAATGCTCTTGCCAGTCCTCACCGCTCTTTGCCTGCGCTTTCACAGCCCCACTACCACTGCCGCTCTGCGCCTGCCCCGCGTCTATCCAGTGCAACACCGTCTCGGCAGAGCTCTGATTCCCGTACCGCAAACGCCCAGCAACTTCTCCCACACCGTAGGCGTTAGGTTCTTAACGTTGTCCCTGGTGATCATCACATTCCCTGCGCTGTGCTTTGACAGCCTCGAAAACACCGCAGCTCTGCGCTTCCCTCTGCTCATAACCGTCCTAATACCGTGTCTCACTCTTGGAAGAGCCCTGCTCGGAAATTGCAAACGTCTTGCGCTTTCTCCCACACCGTAGTTGTCAGTTCTTAATGTGGTCGCTGGTAATCACGGTCCCTTCACTGCGCATTCGTAGCCTGGAAAACTCCCCAGCTCTGTGCTTGCCCCCCCCCCGTCCCTTGGTGTCCTAATACCGTGTCTCCCGAGCTCACACTCAGCAGAGCTCCGCTCCGCAATCGCAAATATACTGCGGTTTCTACCACACCACAGATGGAAGGGCGTAATGCTCTTGCCACTCCTCACCGCTCCTTGCCTGCGCTTTCACAGCGCCACTAACACATCCGCGCTGTGTTCGCCCAGTGCGTAAAGAGTAGAAAAATGTATCTCAACTCGGCAGAGTCCGGGTGCCAATACTTCCTATTTCTCTCAGGGTTGCCTCAGAACACTGACAAACGCTGACCGATTTCTCCCACGATATAGCAGCTGTAAGAGCTTCACACTGCTGGTGGGCCTCACCGTCCCTTGGCTGAGCTTGCACAGCCCCACAAACACTGGCGTACTGCCATTGCCTTATTTACTACAGGGACCCCAAAGTCTCGCTTGCTCTCGCTCTCTCAAGGTTGGCACAGCCCCACTGGCACTATTACAAACTTTGAGGGATTCCTCCCACAGAGTAGGACTGAGGGCCTCAAGCTGTTACTCTTCCTCACCTTCCCTTGGCTGAGCTTTCACAGCTGCACAACGAGTGGGGCTCTGCCGTGGCCCTACTTCCTCTGTGGTCCAAACGCTCTCTCTATTTCTGTCAGGATCGGAACGGCCCCACTGAAATACTACAAACGTTGAGGGATTTCTCCCACACCATAGGTCTAAGGGCCTAATGCTGTTGGTGGTCCTCACCTTCCCTTGGCTGAGCTTGCACAGGTACAAAAATCGGGGCTCTGCCATGGCCATACTTCCTATATGGTCCCGATACTTTCTCTCTCGATCTCTTTCAGAATTGCCTCAGCGTCACGGAAATCTTCACGAACGTTGAGGGATTTCTCCCGCACCATGGGTCTCAGGGCCTAAAGCTGTCGGTGGTCCTCACCTTCCCATAGCTGAGCTTTCACAGCCACACCTACACCGGCGCTCTCCTATTGCCTTACCTCCTATAGGGTCCCCAGAATCTCTCGCTCTTTCGCTCTCTCAGGGTCGGCAGAGCCCCACTCAAATATTAAAAACCTTGCAGCATTTCTCCCGCACCATAGGCCTGCGGAGTAATCGCTGGAGGTGACTTAGACATTAGACTTCGATGTACGATTTCAACAAAAGGCACAGCATTGAAGAAGCTTTCCAGGTGGAATGCAGCCGGCATCTGTTCCACAGGAAGTTCCCTAAGCCTGCAACCTTGGGTGTCGGCAACCCCAGGGGAGCCTGGTGTGCTGACTCTAAGAGGAGTTGCCCAGGGAGCGGAGTGGTGCGGAGACATCGCGGCCAAGCTCTGCCATCAGGGAACTCGGAGGAGTGCCGCGGCACCGATAAGCCGCGTAATTGCTACGCCGAGCCAACGAGCTGTCATGATTTTGACAAGATGCTGTCCTTTTGGTGAACTTTGCTCATGTTAATATCATTATAATACCAAAACCCACCTCCATCCCAAAAACTACCCGCCTCTAAGGTGAGACCACTCCTCACTGAGCCTGCGCTTTGACTTTTTCCAAGCCTTTAAAACGAAGCGAGAAAGTTTTACACCAATCATAACAAAGTATGCATGACTAGAGTCCCTCAAGCTCCGCCGGAAATTGGAAAAAATAGTATAAATTAGCCTAAGAGAGAGGGGATGTTAGGGAAGATACCATCGCGTGCTACTCTGACCTCTGGGATCAGTCGACGGGCTGAGCCTCTCTTACCCCCATCGGGACGCCTTTGGGTAAGAATCTAATACTTGGTTATACCAAGTGCCTCCCCGGGAAATGTAGAAACCTCCATAGAGGCGCCTTTATGTCTTTTGATGCATCTGTGTGACCCAAAGCTTTGGTATTTGCATGTGCCTTGCAGTCAGTGTATTTACCACCGGTAATCCAAAGAACCTGTGTGCCTGTTGCTTTAATAAATTGCTTTGATTTATTGGTCTAGCCGTGATAGTGGTCATTGAACGCGACCGGACGCTTCACGTGTGGCCGTGGTAGTTCATGCAGCACGACTAGACGAAAGGTGCCTACGTTATCCGTGCATCCGTAATCGTGGTAGTCCAGTGTACTGAACGCGACCGGACTTACAACGATGAAGCGGGTACCTTCCAAAGCCCTCTTGACGCAACAAGGTCTAAGGGCGCAATGATGTTGCTGGTACTCACCTTCCCTTGGCTCAGCTTTGACAAGACCCACAAACAGAGAGAGAGAGAGAGAGAGAGACAGAGAGAGAGAGAGACGGTGTGGGGGCGATATAGGAGGCAAGGCAAATTGGGCAGAGCACCAGGTCCTTAGATCTGCGGTGGGGGAGAAATCCTTAAACGTTTGTGAGACCGGAGTGGGGCTGTAACGGTCCTCAGAGCAAAAGAGCGAGCTTCTTCGGGGACCCTATAGGAGGGAAGTCAACAGGAGAATGCCGGTGCTTGTGGGGCTGTGAAATCCCAGCCACCGGAAAGGTGAGGACGAGCAAGAGCATTAGGTCGCCAAGGCTATTGTGTGGGAGAAATCCCTCAAGGTTTGCAATATTTCTGTGGGGCTGTGGCCAACCATGAGACAGAGCGAGAGAGAAGAGAGAGCGCGTGGGACCTTGTATGAGGTAAGGGAATAGGAAAGCGCCGGTGTTTGTGGGGCTGCGAAAGCTCAGCCAAGGGAAGCTGAGGACAAGCAGCAGCATTAGGCCCTCACACCTCTGGTGTGGGAGAAATCCCTCAACCTTTGTAACGTTTGAGTGGTGCTGCGACGGTGCTCGGAGCGAAAGAGAGAGAGAGATTTTGGGGGACCCTATAGGACGTTAAGGTAATAGCAGAGCACCAGTGTTTGTTGGGGCTGAGAAAGCTCAACCGGCGGAGCGTGAGGAGCAGCCACAGCTTTAAGCCCTAAAGCTGTGGTGTAGGAGAAGAGGCTGGGTATTTGCGATTTCGGAGCAGGGCTCTGCCGAGCGTGAGATCGAGAGACACCGGTGTTAGGACGCTTAGGAACAGAGGCAAGTGCAGAGCTGCGTGCGGCGTTTTCAAGGCTGTGAATGCGCAGCTTAGGGAATGTGATTACCAGCGAGGAGATTACGAACTACCACCTAGCATGTGGGAGAAATCGCTGGGCGTTTGCAATTTTCTACCAGGACTCTGCCGACTGTAAGACACATTGTTCCACTGGGTAGGCACAGAGCAAGAGTAAGAGCGGCAGCGGTAGTGGGGCGGTGAAAGCGCAGGCGAGGAGCGGAGCGGACTGGCAGGAACAGTAAGCGCTTACAGCTACGGCGTGGGAGAAATCGCTGGGCGTTTGCAATTGTCTACTAGGACTCTGCCAAGAGCGAGAGCGAGCTATCACTGCGGTGAAGAGAGGCGAGGCAATAGCAGAAAGCCGGTGTTGCAGGGGCACTGAATGTTCAGCTAAACGAAGGCGAGGACCCGCGACAGCATTAAGCCCTTAGAGCTACGCGGTAGGAGAAAAGGCCGGACAGCTGCGCTTTGGGAGCAGGGCTCTGCCGAGTGTGAGATCGGGAGGCGCTCTATTAGGACACCAAGGAGGAGCAGGGGCAAGGCAGAGAGCTGCGGAGTTTTCGAGGCAGAGAATGCACACCGAAGGGAGCGTGTTTATCAGCGATAATATTAGAAACGGACACCTACGGTTTAGGAAAAAATCGCTGGACTTGTGGTGTCGGAGTAGGGCTCTGCCGAGCGTGACAGCTATTGTTGCACTGGGTAGGCGCAGGGCGGGCGCAGAGCGGCAGTGTTAGCGCGGCTGTGAAAGCGCAGGCAAGGAGCGGTGAAGACTGGCAAGAGCGTTAAGCGCTTACAGCTACGGTGTGGGAGAAATGCCGGGACGTTTGCAATTTTCTGCCAGGGCACCGCCGAGAGTGAGACAGAGAGGCACGTTGGAAGGTCTCTTAGGAGCAGGGGCAGCACAGAGCAGCGGCCTTTCCGAGGCGCAGCGAAGGGAATGTGATTACCAGCGACAAGATAAAGAACTAAAACCTACGGTGTGGGAGAAATCGCTGGACGCTAGCAGTATCGGAGAAGGGCTCTGCCGAGAGTGAGACATCGTTGCACTGGGTAGGCGCGGGGCGAGAGCAGAGCGGCAGTGTTAGCGTGGCGGTGAAACACTGACTTGCTCCTTACTTGCTAGTGAGGAGCGGTGAGGACTGGCAGGAGCATTAAGCGCCAAGGGCATTCCCAGCCTCCAAAACACCGCAGCTCTCTGCTTGCTGTGCCTCTCTGTCTCACTCTTGGCAGTGCCCTGGTAGATAATTGCAAACGTCCCGGCATTTCTCCCACACCGTAGCTGTAAGCGCTTAACGCTCTTGCCAGTCCTCACCGCTCCTTGCCTGCGCTTTCACAGCCGCGCTAACGCTGCCGCTCTGCGCCTGCCCTGCGCCTACCCTGGTGCAACAACGTCTCTCACCACTCGGCAGAGCCCTGCTCCGAAAACGCAGACGACCAGCGATTTCTCCCACATCCTCACTGTTACTGCTCTTTATCTTGTTGCTGATAGACACCTTCCCTCCGCTGCGCTTTCACAGACTCTAAAACGCCGCAGCCCCTGCTCCGAAGAGTCCTAATACCGTCTCTCTGTCTCACTATTGGAAGAGCCCTGGTGGAAAATGGCAACCGTCCACTGATCTCTCCCCCCACACCACAGCTGTTAGCGCTTAGCTCCGATACTGCTCTTGCCAGTTCTCACCGCTACTTGCCTGCGCTTTCGCAGCCCTACTAACACTGGCGCTCGAAGGTTGCCCTGTGCCTACCGAGAGGAGCAGTGTGTCTTACACTCGGCAGAGTCCCGTTAGAAAATTGCCAACGTCCAGCAATTTCTTCCCACACGTTAGGTGTTCTCAATGCTGTCGCTGGCCCTTACGCTCCCTGCTCCGCGCATTCACAGCCTCGACATCAACGCGGCCCTCTGCTTGCCCCTGCTCCAAAGCGTCCTAACAGCGTGTCTCCCGATCTCACACTCGGCAGAGCCCTGCTCCCAAATCGGAAAAGCCCAGCCACTTCTCCCACACCGTAGCTGAAGTAAGGGCTTAATGCTGTTGCCGGTCCTCACTTTCCTTTAGCTGAGCGTTCAGTGCCCCTGCAACACAGGCTCTCTGCTATTGCCTTGTTTCTCTCCACTACAGTGACAGCTCGCTCTCGCTCTTGGCAGGGCCCCGGTAGAAAGTTGCGATCGCCCCGCGATTACTCCCGCACCGTAGCTGTAAGCGCTTAATGCTCTTGCCAGTCCTCACCGCTCTTTGCCTGCGCTTTCACAGCCCCACTACCACTGCCGCTCTGCGCCTGCCCCGCGTCTATCCAGTGCAACACCGTCTCGGCAGAGCTCTGATTCCCGTACCGCAAACGCCCAGCAACTTCTCCCACACCGTAGGCGTTAGGTTCTTAACGTTGTCCCTGGTGATCATCACATTCCCTGCGCTGTGCTTTGACAGCCTCGAAAACACCGCAGCTCTGCGCTTCCCTCTGCTCATAACCGTCCTAATACCGTGTCTCACTCTTGGAAGAGCCCTGCTCGGAAATTGCAAACGTCTTGCGCTTTCTCCCACACCGTAGTTGTCAGTTCTTAATGTGGTCGCTGGTAATCACGGTCCCTTCACTGCGCATTCGTAGCCTGGAAAACTCCCCAGCTCTGTGCTTGCCCCCCCCCCGTCCCTTGGTGTCCTAATACCGTGTCTCCCGAGCTCACACTCAGCAGAGCTCCGCTCCGCAATCGCAAATATACTGCGGTTTCTACCACACCACAGATGGAAGGGCGTAATGCTCTTGCCACTCCTCACCGCTCCTTGCCTGCGCTTTCACAGCGCCACTAACACATCCGCGCTGTGTTCGCCCAGTGCGTAAAGAGTAGAAAAATGTATCTCAACTCGGCAGAGTCCGGGTGCCAATACTTCCTATTTCTCTCAGGGTTGCCTCAGAACACTGACAAACGCTGACCGATTTCTCCCACGATATAGCAGCTGTAAGAGCTTCACACTGCTGGTGGGCCTCACCGTCCCTTGGCTGAGCTTGCACAGCCCCACAAACACTGGCGTACTGCCATTGCCTTATTTACTACAGGGACCCCAAAGTCTCGCTTGCTCTCGCTCTCTCAAGGTTGGCACAGCCCCACTGGCACTATTACAAACTTTGAGGGATTCCTCCCACAGAGTAGGACTGAGGGCCTCAAGCTGTTACTCTTCCTCACCTTCCCTTGGCTGAGCTTTCACAGCTGCACAACGAGTGGGGCTCTGCCGTGGCCCTACTTCCTCTGTGGTCCAAACACTCTCTCTATTTCTGTCAGGATCGGAACGGCCCCACTGAAATACTACAAACGTTGAGGGATTTCTCCCACACCATAGGTCTAAGGGCCTAATGCTGTTGGTGGTCCTCACCTTCCCTTGGCTGAGCTTGCACAGGTACAAAAATCGGGGCTCTGCCATGGCCATACTTCCTATATGGTCCCGATACTTTCTCTCTCGATCTCTTTCAGAATTGCCTCAGCGTCACGGAAATCTTCACGAACGTTGAGGGATTTCTCCCGCACCATGGGTCTCAGGGCCTAAAGCTGTCGGTGGTCCTCACCTTCCCATAGCTGAGCTTTCACAGCCACACCTACACCGGCGCTCTCCTATTGCCTTACCTCCTATAGGGTCCCCAGAATCTCTCGCTCTTTCGCTCTCTCAGGGTCGGCAGAGCCCCACTCAAATATTAAAAACCTTGCAGCATTTCTCCCGCACCATAGGCCTGCGGAGTAATCGCTGGAGGTGACTTAGACATTAGACTTCGATGTACGATTTCAACAAAAGGCACAGCATTGAAGAAGCTTTCCAGGTGGAATGCAGCCGGCATCTGTTCCACAGGAAGTTCCCTAAGCCTGCAACCTTGGGTGTCGGCAACCCCAGGGGAGCCTGGTGTGCTGACTCTAAGAGGAGTTGCCCAGGGAGCGGAGTGGTGCGGAGACATCGCGGCCAAGCTCTGCCATCAGGGAACTCGGAGGAGTGCCGCGGCACCGATAAGCCGCGTAATTGCTACGCCGAGCCAACGAGCTGTCATGATTTTGACAAGATGCTGTCCTTTTGGTGAACTTTGCTCATGTTAATATCATTATAATACCAAAACCCACCTCCATCCCAAAAACTACCCGCCTCTAAGGTGAGACCACTCCTCACTGAGCCTGCGCTTTGACTTTTTCCAAGCCTTTAAAACGAAGCGAGAAAGTTTTACACCAATCATAACAAAGTATGCATGACTAGAGTCCCTCAAGCTCCGCCGGAAATTGGAAAAAATAGTATAAATTAGCCTAAGAGAGAGGGGATGTTAGGGAAGATACCATCGCGTGCTACTCTGACCTCTGGGATCAGTCGACGGGCTGAGCCTCTCTTACCCCCATCGGGACGCCTTTGGGTAAGAATCTAATACTTGGTTATACCAAGTGCCTCCCCGGGAAATGTAGAAACCTCCATAGAGGCGCCTTTATGTCTTTTGATGCATCTGTGTGACCCAAAGCTTTGGTATTTGCATGTGCCTTGCAGTCAGTGTATTTACCACCGGTAATCCAAAGAACCTGTGTGCCTGTTGCTTTAATAAATTGCTTTGATTTATTGGTCTAGCCGTGATAGTGGTCATTGAACGCGACCGGACGCTTCACGTGTGGCCGTGGTAGTTCATGCAGCACGACTAGACGAAAGGTGCCTACGTTATCCGTGCATCCGTAATCGTGGTAGTCCAGTGTACTGAACGCGACCGGACTTACAACGATGAAGCGGGTACCTTCCAAAGCCCTCTTGACGCAACAAGGTCTAAGGGCGCAATGATGTTGCTGGTACTCACCTTCCCTTGGCTCAGCTTTGACAAGACCCACAAACGGAGAGAGAGAGAGAGAGAGAGAGACGGTGTGGGGGCGATATAGGAGGCAAGGCAAATTGGGCAGAGCACCAGGTCCTTAGATCTGCGGTGGGGGAGAAATCCTTAAACGTTTGTGAGACCGGAGTGGGGCTGTAACGGTCCTCAGAGCAAAAGAGCGAGCTTCTTCGGGGACCCTATAGGAGGGAAGTCAACAGGAGAATGCCGGTGCTTGTGGGGCTGTGAAATCCCAGCCACCGGAAAGGTGAGGACGAGCAAGAGCATTAGGTCGCCAAGGCTATTGTGTGGGAGAAATCCCTCAAGGTTTGCAATATTTCTGTGGGGCTGTGGCCAACCATGAGACAGAGCGAGAGAGAAGAGAGAGCGCGTGGGACCTTGTATGAGGTAAGGGAATAGGAAAGCGCCGGTGTTTGTGGGGCTGCGAAAGCTCAGCCAAGGGAAGCTGAGGACAAGCAGCAGCATTAGGCCCTCACACCTCTGGTGTGGGAGAAATCCCTCAACCTTTGTAACGTTTGAGTGGTGCTGCGACGGTGCTCGGAGCGAAAGAGAGAGAGAGATTTTGGGGGACCCTATAGGACGTTAAGGTAATAGCAGAGCACCAGTGTTTGTTGGGGCTGAGAAAGCTCAACCGGCGGAGCGTGAGGAGCAGCCACAGCTTTAAGCCCTAAAGCTGTGGTGTAGGAGAAGAGGCTGGGTATTTGCGATTTCGGAGCAGGGCTCTGCCGAGCGTGAGATCGAGAGACACCGGTGTTAGGACGCTTAGGAACAGAGGCAAGTGCAGAGCTGCGTGCGGCGTTTTCAAGGCTGTGAATGCGCAGCTTAGGGAATGTGATTACCAGCGAGGAGATTACGAACTACCACCTAGCATGTGGGAGAAATCGCTGGGCGTTTGCAATTTTCTACCAGGACTCTGCCGACTGTAAGACACATTGTTCCACTGGGTAGGCACAGAGCAAGAGTAAGAGCGGCAGCGGTAGTGGGGCGGTGAAAGCGCAGGCGAGGAGCGGAGCGGACTGGCAGGAACAGTAAGCGCTTACAGCTACGGCGTGGGAGAAATCGCTGGGCGTTTGCAATTGTCTACTAGGACTCTGCCAAGAGCGAGAGCGAGCTATCACTGCGGTGAAGAGAGGCGAGGCAATAGCAGAAAGCCGGTGTTGCAGGGGCACTGAATGTTCAGCTAAACGAAGGCGAGGACCCGCGACAGCATTAAGCCCTTAGAGCTACGCGGTAGGAGAAAAGGCCGGACAGCTGCGCTTTGGGAGCAGGGCTCTGCCGAGTGTGAGATCGGGAGGCGCTCTATTAGGACACCAAGGAGGAGCAGGGGCAAGGCAGAGAGCTGCGGAGTTTTCGAGGCAGAGAATGCACACCGAAGGGAGCGTGTTTATCAGCGATAATATTAGAAACGGACACCTACGGTTTAGGAAAAAATCGCTGGACTTGTGGTGTCGGAGTAGGGCTCTGCCGAGCGTGACAGCTATTGTTGCACTGGGTAGGCGCAGGGCGGGCGCAGAGCGGCAGTGTTAGCGCGGCTGTGAAAGCGCAGGCAAGGAGCGGTGAAGACTGGCAAGAGCGTTAAGCGCTTACAGCTACGGTGTGGGAGAAATGCCGGGACGTTTGCAATTTTCTGCCAGGGCACCGCCGAGAGTGAGACAGAGAGGCACGTTGGAAGGTCTCTTAGGAGCAGGGGCAGCACAGAGCAGCGGCCTTTCCGAGGCGCAGCGAAGGGAATGTGATTACCAGCGACAAGATAAAGAACTAAAACCTACGGTGTGGGAGAAATCGCTGGACGCTAGCAGTATCGGAGAAGGGCTCTGCCGAGAGTGAGACATCGTTGCACTGGGTAGGCGCGGGGCGAGAGCAGAGCGGCAGTGTTAGCGTGGCGGTGAAACACTGACTTGCTCCTTACTTGCTAGTGAGGAGCGGTGAGGACTGGCAGGAGCATTAAGCGCCAAGGGCATTCCCAGCCTCCAAAACACCGCAGCTCTCTGCTTGCTGTGCCTCTCTGTCTCACTCTTGGCAGTGCCCTGGTAGATAATTGCAAACGTCCCGGCATTTCTCCCACACCGTAGCTGTAAGCGCTTAACGCTCTTGCCAGTCCTCACCGCTCCTTGCCTGCGCTTTCACAGCCGCGCTAACGCTGCCGCTCTGCGCCTGCCCTGCGCCTACCCTGGTGCAACAACGTCTCTCACCACTCGGCAGAGCCCTGCTCCGAAAACGCAGACGACCAGCGATTTCTCCCACATCCTCACTGTTACTGCTCTTTATCTTGTTGCTGATAGACACCTTCCCTCCGCTGCGCTTTCACAGACTCTAAAACGCCGCAGCCCCTGCTCCGAAGAGTCCTAATACCGTCTCTCTGTCTCACTATTGGAAGAGCCCTGGTGGAAAATGGCAACCGTCCACTGATCTCTCCCCCCACACCACAGCTGTTAGCGCTTAGCTCCGATACTGCTCTTGCCAGTTCTCACCGCTACTTGCCTGCGCTTTCGCAGCCCTACTAACACTGGCGCTCGAAGGTTGCCCTGTGCCTACCGAGAGGAGCAGTGTGTCTTACACTCGGCAGAGTCCCGTTAGAAAATTGCCAACGTCCAGCAATTTCTTCCCACACGTTAGGTGTTCTCAATGCTGTCGCTGGCCCTTACGCTCCCTGCTCCGCGCATTCACAGCCTCGACATCAACGCGGCCCTCTGCTTGCCCCTGCTCCAAAGCGTCCTAACAGCGTGTCTCCCGATCTCACACTCGGCAGAGCCCTGCTCCCAAATCGGAAAAGCCCAGCCACTTCTCCCACACCGTAGCTGAAGTAAGGGCTTAATGCTGTTGCCGGTCCTCACTTTCCTTTAGCTGAGCGTTCAGTGCCCCTGCAACACAGGCTCTCTGCTATTGCCTTGTTTCTCTCCACTACAGTGACAGCTCGCTCTCGCTCTTGGCAGGGCCCCGGTAGAAAGTTGCGATCGCCCCGCGATTACTCCCGCACCGTAGCTGTAAGCGCTTAATGCTCTTGCCAGTCCTCACCGCTCTTTGCCTGCGCTTTCACAGCCCCACTACCACTGCCGCTCTGCGCCTGCCCCGCGTCTATCCAGTGCAACACCGTCTCGGCAGAGCTCTGATTCCCGTACCGCAAACGCCCAGCAACTTCTCCCACACCGTAGGCGTTAGGTTCTTAACGTTGTCCCTGGTGATCATCACATTCCCTGCGCTGTGCTTTGACAGCCTCGAAAACACCGCAGCTCTGCGCTTCCCTCTGCTCATAACCGTCCTAATACCGTGTCTCACTCTTGGAAGAGCCCTGCTCGGAAATTGCAAACGTCTTGCGCTTTCTCCCACACCGTAGTTGTCAGTTCTTAATGTGGTCGCTGGTAATCACGGTCCCTTCACTGCGCATTCGTAGCCTGGAAAACTCCCCAGCTCTGTGCTTGCCCCCCCCCCGTCCCTTAGTGTCCTAATACCGTGTCTCCCGAGCTCACACTCAGCAGAGCTCCGCTCCGCAATCGCAAATATACTGCGGTTTCTACCACACCACAGATGGAAGGGCGTAATGCTCTTGCCACTCCTCACCGCTCCTTGCCTGCGCTTTCACAGCGCCACTAACACATCCGCGCTGTGTTCGCCCAGTGCGTAAAGAGTAGAAAAATGTATCTCAACTCGGCAGAGTCCGGGTGCCAATACTTCCTATTTCTCTCAGGGTTGCCTCAGAACACTGACAAACGCTGACCGATTTCTCCCACGATATAGCAGCTGTAAGAGCTTCACACTGCTGGTGGGCCTCACCGTCCCTTGGCTGAGCTTGCACAGCCCCACAAACACTGGCGTACTGCCATTGCCTTATTTACTACAGGGACCCCAAAGTCTCGCTTGCTCTCGCTCTCTCAAGGTTGGCACAGCCCCACTGGCACTATTACAAACTTTGAGGGATTCCTCCCACAGAGTAGGACTGAGGGCCTCAAGCTGTTACTCTTCCTCACCTTCCCTTGGCTGAGCTTTCACAGCTGCACAACGAGTGGGGCTCTGCCGTGGCCCTACTTCCTCTGTGGTCCAAACGCTCTCTCTATTTCTGTCAGGATCGGAACGGCCCCACTGAAATACTACAAACGTTGAGGGATTTCTCCCACACCATAGGTCTAAGGGCCTAATGCTGTTGGTGGTCCTCACCTTCCCTTGGCTGAGCTTGCACAGGTACAAAAATCGGGGCTCTGCCATGGCCATACTTCCTATATGGTCCCGATACTTTCTCTCTCGATCTCTTTCAGAATTGCCTCAGCGTCACGGAAATCTTCACGAACGTTGAGGGATTTCTCCCGCACCATGGGTCTCAGGGCCTAAAGCTGTCGGTGGTCCTCACCTTCCCATAGCTGAGCTTTCACAGCCACACCTACACCGGCGCTCTCCTATTGCCTTACCTCCTATAGGGTCCCCAGAATCTCTCGCTCTTTCGCTCTCTCAGGGTCCGCAGAGCCCCACTCAAATATTAAAAACCTTGCAGCATTTCTCCCGCACCATAGGCCTGCGGAGTAATCGCTGGAGGTGACTTAGACATTAGACTTCGATGTACGATTTCAACAAAAGGCACAGCATTGAAGAAGCTTTCCAGGTGGAATGCAGCCGGCATCTGTTCCACAGGAAGTTCCCTAAGCCTGCAACCTTGGGTGTCGGCAACCCCAGGGGAGCCTGGTGTGCTGACTCTAAGAGGAGTTGCCCAGGGAGCGGAGTGGTGCGGAGACATCGCGGCCAAGCTCTGCCATCAGGGAACTCGGAGGAGTGCCGCGGCACCGATAAGCCGCGTAATTGCTACGCCGAGCCAACGAGCTGTCATGATTTTGACAAGATGCTGTCCTTTTGGTGAACTTTGCTCATGTTAATATCATTATAATACCAAAACCCACCTCCATCCCAAAAACTACCCGCCTCTAAGGTGAGACCACTCCTCACTGAGCCTGCGCTTTGACTTTTTCCAAGCCTTTAAAACGAAGCGAGAAAGTTTTACACCAATCATAACAAAGTATGCATGACTAGAGTCCCTCAAGCTCCGCCGGAAATTGGAAAAAATAGTATAAATTAGCCTAAGAGAGAGGGGATGTTAGGGAAGATACCATCGCGTGCTACTCTGACCTCTGGGATCAGTCGACGGGCTGAGCCTCTCTTACCCCCATCGGGACGCCTTTGGGTAAGAATCTAATACTTGGTTATACCAAGTGCCTCCCCGGGAAATGTAGAAACCTCCATAGAGGCGCCTTTATGTCTTTTGATGCATCTGTGTGACCCAAAGCTTTGGTATTTGCATGTGCCTTGCAGTCAGTGTATTTACCACCGGTAATCCAAAGAACCTGTGTGCCTGTTGCTTTAATAAATTGCTTTGATTTATTGGTCTAGCCGTGATAGTGGTCATTGAACGCGACCGGACGCTTCACGTGTGGCCGTGGTAGTTCATGCAGCACGACTAGACGAAAGGTGCCTACGTTATCCGTGCATCCGTAATCGTGGTAGTCCAGTGTACTGAACGCGACCGGACTTACAACGATGAAGCGGGTACCTTCCAAAGCCCTCTTGACGCAACAAGGTCTAAGGGCGCAATGATGTTGCTGGTACTCACCTTCCCTTGGCTCAGCTTTGACAAGACCCACAAACGGAGAGAGAGAGAGAGAGAGAGACAGAGAGAGAGAGAGACGGTGTGGGGGCGATATAGGAGGCAAGGCAAATTGGGCAGAGCACCAGGTCCTTAGATCTGCGGTGGGGGAGAAATCCTTAAACGTTTGTGAGACCGGAGTGGGGCTGTAACGGTCCTCAGAGCAAAAGAGCGAGCTTCTTCGGGGACCCTATAGGAGGGAAGTCAACAGGAGAATGCCGGTGCTTGTGGGGCTGTGAAATCCCAGCCACCGGAAAGGTGAGGACGAGCAAGAGCATTAGGTCGCCAAGGCTATTGTGTGGGAGAAATCCCTCAAGGTTTGCAATATTTCTGTGGGGCTGTGGCCAACCATGAGACAGAGCGAGAGAGAAGAGAGAGCGCGTGGGACCTTGTATGAGGTAAGGGAATAGGAAAGCGCCGGTGTTTGTGGGGCTGCGAAAGCTCAGCCAAGGGAAGCTGAGGACAAGCAGCAGCATTAGGCCCTCACACCTCTGGTGTGGGAGAAATCCCTCAACCTTTGTAACGTTTGAGTGGTGCTGCGACGGTGCTCGGAGCGAAAGAGAGAGAGAGATTTTGGGGGACCCTATAGGACGTTAAGGTAATAGCAGAGCACCAGTGTTTGTTGGGGCTGAGAAAGCTCAACCGGCGGAGCGTGAGGAGCAGCCACAGCTTTAAGCCCTAAAGCTGTGGTGTAGGAGAAGAGGCTGGGTATTTGCGATTTCGGAGCAGGGCTCTGCCGAGCGTGAGATCGAGAGACACCGGTGTTAGGACGCTTAGGAACAGAGGCAAGTGCAGAGCTGCGTGCGGCGTTTTCAAGGCTGTGAATGCGCAGCTTAGGGAATGTGATTACCAGCGAGGAGATTACGAACTACCACCTAGCATGTGGGAGAAATCGCTGGGCGTTTGCAATTTTCTACCAGGACTCTGCCGACTGTAAGACACATTGTTCCACTGGGTAGGCACAGAGCAAGAGTAAGAGCGGCAGCGGTAGTGGGGCGGTGAAAGCGCAGGCGAGGAGCGGAGCGGACTGGCAGGAACAGTAAGCGCTTACAGCTACGGCGTGGGAGAAATCGCTGGGCGTTTGCAATTGTCTACTAGGACTCTGCCAAGAGCGAGAGCGAGCTATCACTGCGGTGAAGAGAGGCGAGGCAATAGCAGAAAGCCGGTGTTGCAGGGGCACTGAATGTTCAGCTAAACGAAGGCGAGGACCCGCGACAGCATTAAGCCCTTAGAGCTACGCGGTAGGAGAAAAGGCCGGACAGCTGCGCTTTGGGAGCAGGGCTCTGCCGAGTGTGAGATCGGGAGGCGCTCTATTAGGACACCAAGGAGGAGCAGGGGCAAGGCAGAGAGCTGCGGAGTTTTCGAGGCAGAGAATGCACACCGAAGGGAGCGTGTTTATCAGCGATAATATTAGAAACGGACACCTACGGTTTAGGAAAAAATCGCTGGACTTGTGGTGTCGGAGTAGGGCTCTGCCGAGCGTGACAGCTATTGTTGCACTGGGTAGGCGCAGGGCGGGCGCAGAGCGGCAGTGTTAGCGCGGCTGTGAAAGCGCAGGCAAGGAGCGGTGAAGACTGGCAAGAGCGTTAAGCGCTTACAGCTACGGTGTGGGAGAAATGCCGGGACGTTTGCAATTTTCTGCCAGGGCACCGCCGAGAGTGAGACAGAGAGGCACGTTGGAAGGTCTCTTAGGAGCAGGGGCAGCACAGAGCAGCGGCCTTTCCGAGGCGCAGCGAAGGGAATGTGATTACCAGCGACAAGATAAAGAACTAAAACCTACGGTGTGGGAGAAATCGCTGGACGCTAGCAGTATCGGAGAAGGGCTCTGCCGAGAGTGAGACATCGTTGCACTGGGTAGGCGCGGGGCGAGAGCAGAGCGGCAGTGTTAGCGTGGCGGTGAAACACTGACTTGCTCCTTACTTGCTAGTGAGGAGCGGTGAGGACTGGCAGGAGCATTAAGCGCCAAGGGCATTCCCAGCCTCCAAAACACCGCAGCTCTCTGCTTGCTGTGCCTCTCTGTCTCACTCTTGGCAGTGCCCTGGTAGATAATTGCAAACGTCCCGGCATTTCTCCCACACCGTAGCTGTAAGCGCTTAACGCTCTTGCCAGTCCTCACCGCTCCTTGCCTGCGCTTTCACAGCCGCGCTAACGCTGCCGCTCTGCGCCTGCCCTGCGCCTACCCTGGTGCAACAACGTCTCTCACCACTCGGCAGAGCCCTGCTCCGAAAACGCAGACGACCAGCGATTTCTCCCACATCCTCACTGTTACTGCTCTTTATCTTGTTGCTGATAGACACCTTCCCTCCGCTGCGCTTTCACAGACTCTAAAACGCCGCAGCCCCTGCTCCGAAGAGTCCTAATACCGTCTCTCTGTCTCACTATTGGAAGAGCCCTGGTGGAAAATGGCAACCGTCCACTGATCTCTCCCCCCACACCACAGCTGTTAGCGCTTAGCTCCGATACTGCTCTTGCCAGTTCTCACCGCTACTTGCCTGCGCTTTCGCAGCCCTACTAACACTGGCGCTCGAAGGTTGCCCTGTGCCTACCGAGAGGAGCAGTGTGTCTTACACTCGGCAGAGTCCCGTTAGAAAATTGCCAACGTCCAGCAATTTCTTCCCACACGTTAGGTGTTCTCAATGCTGTCGCTGGCCCTTACGCTCCCTGCTCCGCGCATTCACAGCCTCGACATCAACGCGGCCCTCTGCTTGCCCCTGCTCCAAAGCGTCCTAACAGCGTGTCTCCCGATCTCACACTCGGCAGAGCCCTGCTCCCAAATCGGAAAAGCCCAGCCACTTCTCCCACACCGTAGCTGAAGTAAGGGCTTAATGCTGTTGCCGGTCCTCACTTTCCTTTAGCTGAGCGTTCAGTGCCCCTGCAACACAGGCTCTCTGCTATTGCCTTGTTTCTCTCCACTACAGTGACAGCTCGCTCTCGCTCTTGGCAGGGCCCCGGTAGAAAGTTGCGATCGCCCCGCGATTACTCCCGCACCGTAGCTGTAAGCGCTTAATGCTCTTGCCAGTCCTCACCGCTCTTTGCCTGCGCTTTCACAGCCCCACTACCACTGCCGCTCTGCGCCTGCCCCGCGTCTATCCAGTGCAACACCGTCTCGGCAGAGCTCTGATTCCCGTACCGCAAACGCCCAGCAACTTCTCCCACACCGTAGGCGTTAGGTTCTTAACGTTGTCCCTGGTGATCATCACATTCCCTGCGCTGTGCTTTGACAGCCTCGAAAACACCGCAGCTCTGCGCTTCCCTCTGCTCATAACCGTCCTAATACCGTGTCTCACTCTTGGAAGAGCCCTGCTCGGAAATTGCAAACGTCTTGCGCTTTCTCCCACACCGTAGTTGTCAGTTCTTAATGTGGTCGCTGGTAATCACGGTCCCTTCACTGCGCATTCGTAGCCTGGAAAACTCCCCAGCTCTGTGCTTGCCCCCCCCCCGTCCCTTGGTGTCCTAATACCGTGTCTCCCGAGCTCACACTCAGCAGAGCTCCGCTCCGCAATCGCAAATATACTGCGGTTTCTACCACACCACAGATGGAAGGGCGTAATGCTCTTGCCACTCCTCACCGCTCCTTGCCTGCGCTTTCACAGCGCCACTGACACATCCGCGCTGTGTTCGCCCAGTGCGTAAAGAGTAGAAAAATGTATCTCAACTCGGCAGAGTCCGGGTGCCAATACTTCCTATTTCTCTCAGGGTTGCCTCAGAACACTGACAAACGCTGACCGATTTCTCCCACGATATAGCAGCTGTAAGAGCTTCACACTGCTGGTGGGCCTCACCGTCCCTTGGCTGAGCTTGCACAGCCCCACAAACACTGGCGTACTGCCATTGCCTTATTTACTACAGGGACCCCAAAGTCTCGCTTGCTCTCGCTCTCTCAAGGTTGGCACAGCCCCACTGGCACTATTACAAACTTTGAGGGATTCCTCCCACAGAGTAGGACTGAGGGCCTCAAGCTGTTACTCTTCCTCACCTTCCCTTGGCTGAGCTTTCACAGCTGCACAACGAGTGGGGCTCTGCCGTGGCCCTACTTCCTCTGTGGTCCAAACGCTCTCTCTATTTCTGTCAGGATCGGAACGGCCCCACTGAAATACTACAAACGTTGAGGGATTTCTCCCACACCATAGGTCTAAGGGCCTAATGCTGTTGGTGGTCCTCACCTTCCCTTGGCTGAGCTTGCACAGGTACAAAAATCGGGGCTCTGCCATGGCCATACTTCCTATATGGTCCCGATACTTTCTCTCTCGATCTCTTTCAGAATTGCCTCAGCGTCACGGAAATCTTCACGAACGTTGAGGGATTTCTCCCGCACCATGGGTCTCAGGGCCTAAAGCTGTCGGTGGTCCTCACCTTCCCATAGCTGAGCTTTCACAGCCACACCTACACCGGCGCTCTCCTATTGCCTTACCTCCTATAGGGTCCCCAGAATCTCTCTCTCTTTCGCTCTCTCAGGGTCGGCAGAGCCCCACTCAAATATTAAAAACCTTGCAGCATTTCTCCCGCACCATAGGCCTGCGGAGTAATCGCTGGAGGTGACTTAGACATTAGACTTCGATGTACGATTTCAACAAAAGGCACAGCATTGAAGAAGCTTTCCAGGTGGAATGCAGCCGGCATCTGTTCCACAGGAAGTTCCCTAAGCCTGCAACCTTGGGTGTCGGCAACCCCAGGGGAGCCTGGTGTGCTGACTCTAAGAGGAGTTGCCCAGGGAGCGGAGTGGTGCGGAGACATCGCGGCCAAGCTCTGCCATCAGGGAACTCGGAGGAGTGCCGCGGCACCGATAAGCCGCGTAATTGCTACGCCGAGCCAACGAGCTGTCATGATTTTGACAAGATGCTGTCCTTTTGGTGAACTTTGCTCATGTTAATATCATTATAATACCAAAACCCACCTCCATCCCAAAAACTACCCGCCTCTAAGGTGAGACCACTCCTCACTGAGCCTGCGCTTTGACTTTTTCCAAGCCTTTAAAACGAAGCGAGAAAGTTTTACACCAATCATAACAAAGTATGCATGACTAGAGTCCCTCAAGCTCCGCCGGAAATTGGAAAAAATAGTATAAATTAGCCTAAGAGAGAGGGGATGTTAGGGAAGATACCATCGCGTGCTACTCTGACCTCTGGGATCAGTCGACGGGCTGAGCCTCTCTTACCCCCATCGGGACGCCTTTGGGTAAGAATCTAATACTTGGTTATACCAAGTGCCTCCCCGGGAAATGTAGAAAGCTCCATAGAGGCGCCTTTATGTCTTTTGATGCATCTGTGTGACCCAAAGCTTTGGTATTTGCATGTGCCTTGCAGTCAGTGTATTTACCACCGGTAATCCAAAGAACCTGTGTGCCTGTTGCTTTAATAAATTGCTTTGATTTATTGGTCTAGCCGTGATAGTGGTCATTGAACGCGACCGGACGCTTCACGTGTGGCCGTGGTAGTTCATGCAGCACGACTAGACGAAAGGTGCCTACGTTATCCGTGCATCCGTAATCGTGGTAGTCCAGTGTACTGAACGCGACCGGACTTACAACGATGAAGCGGGTACCTTCCAAAGCCCTCTTGACGCAACAAGGTCTAAGGGCGCAATGATGTTGCTGGTACTCACCTTCCCTTGGCTCAGCTTTGACAAGACCCACAAACGGAGAGAGAGAGAGAGAGAGAGACAGAGAGAGAGAGAGACGGTGTGGGGGCGATATAGGAGGCAAGGCAAATTGGGCAGAGCACCAGGTCCTTAGATCTGCGGTGGGGGAGAAATCCTTAAACGTTTGTGAGACCGGAGTGGGGCTGTAACGGTCCTCAGAGCAAAAGAGCGAGCTTCTTCGGGGACCCTATAGGAGGGAAGTCAACAGGAGAATGCCGGTGCTTGTGGGGCTGTGAAATCCCAGCCACCGGAAAGGTGAGGACGAGCAAGAGCATTAGGTCGCCAAGGCTATTGTGTGGGAGAAATCCCTCAAGGTTTGCAATATTTCTGTGGGGCTGTGGCCAACCATGAGACAGAGCGAGAGAGAAGAGAGAGCGCGTGGGACCTTGTATGAGGTAAGGGAATAGGAAAGCGCCGGTGTTTGTGGGGCTGCGAAAGCTCAGCCAAGGGAAGCTGAGGACAAGCAGCAGCATTAGGCCCTCACACCTCTGGTGTGGGAGAAATCCCTCAACCTTTGTAACGTTTGAGTGGTGCTGCGACGGTGCTCGGAGCGAAAGAGAGAGAGAGATTTTGGGGGACCCTATAGGACGTTAAGGTAATAGCAGAGCACCAGTGTTTGTTGGGGCTGAGAAAGCTCAACCGGCGGAGCGTGAGGAGCAGCCACAGCTTTAAGCCCTAAAGCTGTGGTGTAGGAGAAGAGGCTGGGTATTTGCGATTTCGGAGCAGGGCTCTGCCGAGCGTGAGATCGAGAGACACCGGTGTTAGGACGCTTAGGAACAGAGGCAAGTGCAGAGCTGCGTGCGGCGTTTTCAAGGCTGTGAATGCGCAGCTTAGGGAATGTGATTACCAGCGAGGAGATTACGAACTACCACCTAGCATGTGGGAGAAATCGCTGGGCGTTTGCAATTTTCTACCAGGACTCTGCCGACTGTAAGACACATTGTTCCACTGGGTAGGCACAGAGCAAGAGTAAGAGCGGCAGCGGTAGTGGGGCGGTGAAAGCGCAGGCGAGGAGCGGAGCGGACTGGCAGGAACAGTAAGCGCTTACAGCTACGGCGTGGGAGAAATCGCTGGGCGTTTGCAATTGTCTACTAGGACTCTGCCAAGAGCGAGAGCGAGCTATCACTGCGGTGAAGAGAGGCGAGGCAATAGCAGAAAGCCGGTGTTGCAGGGGCACTGAATGTTCAGCTAAACGAAGGCGAGGACCCGCGACAGCATTAAGCCCTTAGAGCTACGCGGTAGGAGAAAAGGCCGGACAGCTGCGCTTTGGGAGCAGGGCTCTGCCGAGTGTGAGATCGGGAGGCGCTCTATTAGGACACCAAGGAGGAGCAGGGGCAAGGCAGAGAGCTGCGGAGTTTTCGAGGCAGAGAATGCACACCGAAGGGAGCGTGTTTATCAGCGATAATATTAGAAACGGACACCTACGGTTTAGGAAAAAATCGCTGGACTTGTGGTGTCGGAGTAGGGCTCTGCCGAGCGTGACAGCTATTGTTGCACTGGGTAGGCGCAGGGCGGGCGCAGAGCGGCAGTGTTAGCGCGGCTGTGAAAGCGCAGGCAAGGAGCGGTGAAGACTGGCAAGAGCGTTAAGCGCTTACAGCTACGGTGTGGGAGAAATGCCGGGACGTTTGCAATTTTCTGCCAGGGCACCGCCGAGAGTGAGACAGAGAGGCACGTTGGAAGGTCTCTTAGGAGCAGGGGCAGCACAGAGCAGCGGCCTTTCCGAGGCGCAGCGAAGGGAATGTGATTACCAGCGACAAGATAAAGAACTAAAACCTACGGTGTGGGAGAAATCGCTGGACGCTAGCAGTATCGGAGAAGGGCTCTGCCGAGAGTGAGACATCGTTGCACTGGGTAGGCGCGGGGCGAGAGCAGAGCGGCAGTGTTAGCGTGGCGGTGAAACACTGACTTGCTCCTTACTTGCTAGTGAGGAGCGGTGAGGACTGGCAGGAGCATTAAGCGCCAAGGGCATTCCCAGCCTCCAAAACACCGCAGCTCTCTGCTTGCTGTGCCTCTCTGTCTCACTCTTGGCAGTGCCCTGGTAGATAATTGCAAACGTCCCGGCATTTCTCCCACACCGTAGCTGTAAGCGCTTAACGCTCTTGCCAGTCCTCACCGCTCCTTGCCTGCGCTTTCACAGCCGCGCTAACGCTGCCGCTCTGCGCCTGCCCTGCGCCTACCCTGGTGCAACAACGTCTCTCACCACTCGGCAGAGCCCTGCTCCGAAAACGCAGACGACCAGCGATTTCTCCCACATCCTCACTGTTACTGCTCTTTATCTTGTTGCTGATAGACACCTTCCCTCCGCTGCGCTTTCACAGACTCTAAAACGCCGCAGCCCCTGCTCCGAAGAGTCCTAATACCGTCTCTCTGTCTCACTATTGGAAGAGCCCTGGTGGAAAATGGCAACCGTCCACTGATCTCTCCCCCCACACCACAGCTGTTAGCGCTTAGCTCCGATACTGCTCTTGCCAGTTCTCACCGCTACTTGCCTGCGCTTTCGCAGCCCTACTAACACTGGCGCTCGAAGGTTGCCCTGTGCCTACCGAGAGGAGCAGTGTGTCTTACACTCGGCAGAGTCCCGTTAGAAAATTGCCAACGTCCAGCAATTTCTTCCCACACGTTAGGTGTTCTCAATGCTGTCGCTGGCCCTTACGCTCCCTGCTCCGCGCATTCACAGCCTCGACATCAACGCGGCCCTCTGCTTGCCCCTGCTCCAAAGCGTCCTAACAGCGTGTCTCCCGATCTCACACTCGGCAGAGCCCTGCTCCCAAATCGGAAAAGCCCAGCCACTTCTCCCACACCGTAGCTGAAGTAAGGGCTTAATGCTGTTGCCGGTCCTCACTTTCCTTTAGCTGAGCGTTCAGTGCCCCTGCAACACAGGCTCTCTGCTATTGCCTTGTTTCTCTCCACTACAGTGACAGCTCGCTCTCGCTCTTGGCAGGGCCCCGGTAGAAAGTTGCGATCGCCCCGCGATTACTCCCGCACCGTAGCTGTAAGCGCTTAATGCTCTTGCCAGTCCTCACCGCTCTTTGCCTGCGCTTTCACAGCCCCACTACCACTGCCGCTCTGCGCCTGCCCCGCGTCTATCCAGTGCAACACCGTCTCGGCAGAGCTCTGATTCCCGTACCGCAAACGCCCAGCAACTTCTCCCACACCGTAGGCGTTAGGTTCTTAACGTTGTCCCTGGTGATCATCACATTCCCTGCGCTGTGCTTTGACAGCCTCGAAAACACCGCAGCTCTGCGCTTCCCTCTGCTCATAACCGTCCTAATACCGTGTCTCACTCTTGGAAGAGCCCTGCTCGGAAATTGCAAACGTCTTGCGCTTTCTCCCACACCGTAGTTGTCAGTTCTTAATGTGGTCGCTGGTAATCACGGTCCCTTCACTGCGCATTCGTAGCCTGGAAAACTCCCCAGCTCTGTGCTTGCCCCCCCCCCGTCCCTTGGTGTCCTAATACCGTGTCTCCCGAGCTCACACTCAGCAGAGCTCCGCTCCGCAATCGCAAATATACTGCGGTTTCTACCACACCACAGATGGAAGGGCGTAATGCTCTTGCCACTCCTCACCGCTCCTTGCCTGCGCTTTCACAGCGCCACTGACACATCCGCGCTGTGTTCGCCCAGTGCGTAAAGAGTAGAAAAATGTATCTCAACTCGGCAGAGTCCGGGTGCCAATACTTCCTATTTCTCTCAGGGTTGCCTCAGAACACTGACAAACGCTGACCGATTTCTCCCACGATATAGCAGCTGTAAGAGCTTCACACTGCTGGTGGGCCTCACCGTCCCTTGGCTGAGCTTGCACAGCCCCACAAACACTGGCGTACTGCCATTGCCTTATTTACTACAGGGACCCCAAAGTCTCGCTTGCTCTCGCTCTCTCAAGGTTGGCACAGCCCCACTGGCACTATTACAAACTTTGAGGGATTCCTCCCACAGAGTAGGACTGAGGGCCTCAAGCTGTTACTCTTCCTCACCTTCCCTTGGCTGAGCTTTCACAGCTGCACAACGAGTGGGGCTCTGCCGTGGCCCTACTTCCTCTGTGGTCCAAACGCTCTCTCTATTTCTGTCAGGATCGGAACGGCCCCACTGAAATACTACAAACGTTGAGGGATTTCTCCCACACCATAGGTCTAAGGGCCTAATGCTGTTGGTGGTCCTCACCTTCCCTTGGCTGAGCTTGCACAGGTACAAAAATCGGGGCTCTGCCATGGCCATACTTCCTATATGGTCCCGATACTTTCTCTCTCGATCTCTTTCAGAATTGCCTCAGCGTCACGGAAATCTTCACGAACGTTGAGGGATTTCTCCCGCACCATGGGTCTCAGGGCCTAAAGCTGTCGGTGGTCCTCACCTTCCCATAGCTGAGCTTTCACAGCCACACCTACACCGGCGCTCTCCTATTGCCTTACCTCCTATAGGGTCCCCAGAATCTCTCGCTCTTTCGCTCTCTCAGGGTCGGCAGAGCCCCACTCAAATATTAAAAACCTTGCAGCATTTCTCCCGCACCATAGGCCTGCGGAGTAATCGCTGGAGGTGACTTAGACATTAGACTTCGATGTACGATTTCAACAAAAGGCACAGCATTGAAGAAGCTTTCCAGGTGGAATGCAGCCGGCATCTGTTCCACAGGAAGTTCCCTAAGCCTGCAACCTTGGGTGTCGGCAACCCCAGGGGAGCCTGGTGTGCTGACTCTAAGAGGAGTTGCCCAGGGAGCGG